>NC_142934.1:110979643-110987143 GCF_046866305.1 Octopus bimaculoides | reverse complement strand
CATATATTATAGGCACACAACTAGAGACCATTAAACACACATCCAAACATAAAAACCTATACATACGTACCTATGCGTATATAAATACATTCCAAAAGGCCCTCCCATATATATACATGCGTATATATATATATATATATATATATATATACATATGTATAAGTACACGTACACACACATATATATATATATATATATATATATATATATATATATATATATATATATATATATATATATACAAACATATAAAGATATATACATACACATACATACAAACATACGTACTTACTATCATAGCAATCAAACAATGAACTCACGCCAAAAAGGCTAACATACGCATACATCTATTAAAATACACACGTATGCCTCATACATATATACATGCACACCTACACGCTTACATTCATATTATATTCATGCATACATACACAGCCATACACAGCTATCAAACAACATCCACACAACAAAAGGCCCAACACAAAGACCATCTCAGACCAACCCATTCCACCCTTCCGTTGACCCTTAACACGTACGTCAATCTATGGAAGCGACCCCTGGTGAGACGTTCACATCTATTGCATCGTTTAGTCGGTTATTTGACCCTGTCCGCCCCATCCCCGTCACTAGTCGAAAACCATCATTTTGAGTCCTTTATTATCAACTTTGTTACGTTCTTCTACTTCACTGTCACTTGATAGACTCACGCTGCTGTTCACTTTTATCTTCCTCGACACCTCTCTCTTACTTTCTCCTCCCACCTCTCTCAGTTTTCGTTTTCCACTTTCTGCTGTTCTTCCATTTTTCTATCACACTGTATGTGCAAGGTACGTATGTGTTTTGTATGCATACATTGCATGTAAGTATGTATTCATGCATGCACTTATGTCTGTATGTCTGTCTATATGTATGAGTGTATATATATATATATATAATATATATATATATATATATATATATATATATATATATATATATATATATTACGCATATATATACCTATATTCATTAAACAGGCACACACGTATCTATATATAAAGAATATAGGTATATACATGCGTAATATAGATATACATATATATGCACACACATACATACATAGATATACATGTACACACACAGACACAGACACACACGCACACACACGCCTACATTGTAATAAACGGATGTCTGTATATCACAACCTTACTCTTCTTCATATCCTTATCCCCCACCCCCAATCTTTAGATAATCCCATTTCTACTCTAAATCTCTCCATTGCCATTTCTAATTCATTAAAGCCAGCTCACTTTTACTCCACCATTTTACTGGTTGCCCTGTCTTCCCTTTCTTCACTCTCTCTTTCTCCCTCTCTCTTTTATCACAACTCTCTCTCCCGTCACCATCTCCCTCTCTCCCTCTCTCATCCGCATCTCCTCTCCCCTCTCCTCTCTCACTCTCTCTCTCTCTCTCTCTCTCTCTCTCTCTTGAGCTTTCTGTATTTCTCTCCACTATTTAACTTTTTATCTTTCTACGCTAACTTCCTCGTCGTTGTTCTTTCTCTTAGTCTGTCTTCTTTAATCTCTCTCTCTCTCTCTCTCTCTCTCTCTCTCATTTACACTCTCCCTTACTTTCTTTCTTTCTCTCTCTCTCTGTCACTTTCTTTCTCACCATTATTATCTCTCTCCCAATCTCGGTTCTCCCCTCCCTCTTGCTTTCTCTCTCTCACTCTCTCTCTCTCTCACTATTTTAGCAACCTCTTTCCATTTAAAACTTCCAGTCATTTCTTAAAGAATTTCATTGAAACTAACTTACTCTTATCCCTCACTCTCACTCTCCCTCTCCCTCTCTATCTTTACATTTCTCCCTCTTACATTCCTTCACCATGTTTCTTTTTCTGTGTGTCTCTCTCTTTCTTCTTCTCTCCCATTTTCTCTAAATTTTCTTAATTTCTATCTTTTTTCTTGAAAATGTCTCACTGCCTCCCTTAATATCCCACAATACCTTTCAACCCCCCCTCTCTCTCTCTTGTTTTAACCTTATTTTACAACATTCTTTTTACCCATTATTCTTAAACATTAAGGCTCACATTCCTTCTACGTCTCTTTCTCTCTCTCTCTCTCTCTCTCTCTCCTACTTTCCTTCAACATGTTTCTCTCTCTCTCCCTCTCTCTGAATTTTCTTTCCTCAATCTCTCTCATCTTCTCGAAGATGTCTCACTGCCTCCCTTAATACCCCACAGTATCCTTTCAACCTCTCTCTCTTTCTCTCTTCTCTCCTTTTGTTTTAACCTTATTTTACAACAGTCTTTTCTTCTATCATTCCCAACCCTTAAGGCTTCAGACGCTCCTTTACTTCTCTCTGTCTTCCCCTTCTCGATCTCACTTTACTTCCCCCCCCCCGTCTCTCTCTCTCTCTCTCTCTCTCTCCATTCTCCTGTCTCAATATCGCTCTCTCCTCATTCTGTTCCCCTCTCTCTTACTCTGTGGTCCATCATTGTGCTTTTCTCACTCCTAATTCTTAGTTCTCTCTCTGTCTCTCACACTCACACAACCTCTCTCAAACTTCTCTCTCTCTCTCTCTCCCTCCCTCTCCCTCTCTATTAACAACACCCTTTCTCTTTTAAGACTTTCCATCGGCGCTCAAACACTTTCCTTTAAGCTATTTCCTTTTCACACAATCTCGTCTCTCACTATCAATTTTTCCCTGATAAATTCTCTCCTCTTGTCTCCCTGTTTCACTCCTACTCTGTCGCAAGCTCCTCTCCTCCTCCTCCTCCTCCTAGTCTTTCTTCTCCTCCGCCTCCGCCTCCACCCGTCTCCATCATAGCAGGAGCTCTAGTTAGCTGTCGGATGTCTTTAAGTAAATCACCGCCATTTAGACACTTTGCCTCCAGAGATATTCCTAAATTAGAGAAGTTCGGTTGCACACGCAAACGCACCAACGCTCGCACACACACACACACACACACACACACACACACACACACACACACACACACACACACATAATCTCTTATGTGTAGGCATACATACATACACACAGACTCACACACGTACACATATGCACACACACACACACATATATGTATATATATATATATATATATATATATATATATATATATATATCTTTATAAACATATGTATATATATGTGTATATATATATGTATATATATATACATATATATATATATATATACATATATATATATATATGTATATATACACACATACATACATACATACATACATACACACACACATATATATATATATATATATATATATATATATATATATATATATATATATATATATATATATATATATATATATATATATATATATACATATACATATGCACACACACGCCCCTCCACACACACACTAAACTTACGATTCTCATGAGATTGCTCTTCGTTAGCATTGAGTTACGCAAGTATATCTGACCTCGTAACTGATTACGTTTGAGTGATTTTAATGAAACTCCGAGTAACAACGGAGCGTAATCTCACAACTGCAATAAATATCCCCTCTCTTCGTCTGCATTAAGTATTTACTTTTTACAACTGCGAGCAAAATTAAATGTACGAATATGTATATATATATATATATATATATATATATATATATATATATATATATATATATATATATATATATATATATATATATATATATATATATATATATATATATATATGTGTGTGTTATGTGTATTTAATGTTTATGTAGGACTGTCTAACCGTATGAATATATATATATATATATATATATATATATGTTTGTTGTGTGTATCTATTGTGTTTAAGTAGGCCTGTCTAACTGTACAAGAGCGAAAGATGTGTGTCCGGTGTGTGTGTGTGCGCGCGCGCGCGTGTATAAGCAAATTGTAATTGTATACTCGGATATTTACGAAGAGCATAGCTTCTGAGCTATTTATATATGTATGTATGTATACACACAGGCATGCATGCACACACACACACACACACACACACACTAGCACACTATTACACGCACACAACCACACCACTATGTTTTGACAGAGATCTTCACAATTCCACCATCATCAATATCTAAATATATTAACACAGGGCTTTATTATCTTGCCCTATTCCTAGCCCAAACATAAAAATTAAATTTTCTCTGTAATTAATGCTAATTAATCTTAAATTTCTTAAAATTATCACCCTTTTCTTTGTGAGTGAATTCCAATTGCTGCTAAATTTAATTTTCTTTTCTCTGAAAGTTATATTTCAGTTCCTGGAATATTCTTTTACGTACGTCATTAATAGTATCATTATCAACCTCAAGGCCTTAAAATCAAAACTTTGTTGCACTGAAATTATTTCCTTTAGCGTGAAAATTTCTGCGGCCAAAAGTCGTTCGCAACTCATTTTTTCCATGGAACTATATAACAATGTGACTATGTGACAATTTGAGAAACATCTCTGACAATAGGCTGAAATAGGCTCGATAAGACCATATCTCAAGCAATGTGTCTCTATATCACTGAAGGCGTCCATATCTTGCTGAAGATGTCTCACAAGACCTTAGTGTGTCTGTAATGTAATCTTGCTTGATGGCAAAGACCAAATGTAGAGTTCATTACAATTAGACGCTTCAAAAAAAAAAAAAAATTGTTCTTAATTTGCTGCAGTTATCTTCCCCTTTTTCTGTAACAGTTGCTCACGATTTTCTCTACGATGATTTGTTTATGGTTCTCAACTAAGAGTCATATTTCAATTAAATTAGAATTTTTCAATGAAGAGGCAATGAATAACATACAAGCATAGCAGCGTGATAGGAACTTTGCATCTCAACTACGTAGTGTTCCGTTCGGTCCCATTGTGTTGCGCCTTGCGCAAGTGTCTTCAAATATAACACCGGAGCGATCAAAGCCTTGTAGTGGATTTGGTTACTAGAATTTAAAAAAACAAACTATGTATGTATGTATGTATGTATCTATCTATCTATGTATGTATGTATGTATGCGTGTGCGCTTGTGCATGTCCTTGTGTTTCTGTTTGACCCACCTTACCGTTTGCCAACAAGTGTTTGTTTGTCAACGTCATGAAACCTAGCGGTTTGTCAAAAGAGACCGACTTCTTAAAAATTAAGACCAACTGTTCAACTCTCTTGAGAATTTCTTACCACAATATATGCGTGTGTGTGTGTGTGTGTGAGTGTGTGTGTGTGAGTGTGTGCGTGCGCGTGTGTATGTGTATTTGTGTGCGTGCGTGTATGTATGCGTATGTGCGTGTGTGTGTATTTTTATATATATATATATATATATATATATATATATATACACATACATACATACAAGCATACATACATATATATATATATATATATATATATATATATATATATATATATATATATATATATATATATATATATGTATATATATATATGTGTGTGAGTGTGTGTGTGTGTGTGTGTGCATGCGTATATGTGTGTGTGTGTCTGTCTGCCAGTCTGTGTGTGTGTGTGTGTGTGTGTATTTGTACATACATATTATCTCTCACTCACATTCACACACTCTGCTTCTCTGTTTCTGAAAAATACTCGGATGCCCACACACACGCACGCACATGCTCACACACACACGCACTCACACATACGTACACGCATGCACGCACACACACAAGGAAGAAGTGAAATATATTGAGAACAATGTTCCAGAGAGGATTGTCTAAGCTATCCTTCCATTAATAGAATGTCTGCAATAATATACTCACAGCACGGCACACCACATCTGCACAATGCCTACACCATTTTGGAGGAGGCTGATGGAGAAGAGATGGAAGGATTGACTTAGGAAATGAATGCAATTAATAATAATGATAACAACAGCAATAACAGAAACAACAACAACAACAAAATAATAATAATAATAATAATAATAATAATAATAATAATAATAATAATAATAATAATAATAATAATGATAATAATAATGATAATATTAATAATGATAATAATGATAATAATATTAATAATGATAATAATAATAATAATCAGAAGAAAAAGAAGAAGAAAATGGAGCAATTATGACGATTTAAAGTGGGAAATACGAAGGTTACCATCAATGAAGTGAGTAGACGTGATGTCAATAGTAATTGGTGCAGTTGGAAGGATCAGCACTCAACTACCAACATGGCCGAAAAGGATTGGTACAAATGTAAAGGTAGAACAGCTACAAAAAATCAGCATTGCTGGGAACTGCAGGAATTCTTGGCAGGATTCATGAAGCATGACCAGTAAGCAAGTGTCGCCTTAGTCTGCGACACTTTCCATCATAATAATAATAACAATTATAATAGTTGTTGTTGTTTGTTGCTCTTCTTCTTCTTCTTCTTCTTCTTCTTCTTCTTCTTCTTCCTCCTCCTCCTCCTCCTCCTCCTCCTCATACTACTACTACTACTACTACTACTACTTCTTCTCCTTCTTCTTCTTCTTTAAGGCGGCGAGCGAAATGCTTTGCGGTATTTCGTCTACCGTTACGTTCTCAGTTCAAATTCCGCCGAGGCTGACTTTACCTTTCGGAGTCGATAAAATTAGTACCAGTTATGCACTGCGGTCAATGTAATCGACTTAATCCCTTCACCCAAATTTAAGGCCTTGTGCTTCCAGTGGAAAAGATTTATTATTATTATTATTATTATTATTATTATTTTATGTTTGAGTCTTGTTTTGCATTTGTACAAGTTGGATCCAAGTCTCACCCAGAGACCTCAAGAGACAACAAGTTAGAGGTTCATGTAGGTGTTATGCCTAGGGTACCATATATTTGGATTTGTACAGTTTTGTTCTAGTAAATATTTAAGAAAACATAAGAAAATTATGTGTTTGTTTTAAAATTTGAGATCACATAGACAGTATTTTACGTAGGATATGGGCAGTTCCCATGAGCACTATCTTTTGAACTTCAGCCATTTTGGGGTTTCCTGGAATCTGAGCTAGGTAGTAATCAGCCCGTTTCGCTGTCATTCCCAGGGCACCTATGACAATAGGTATTATTTTCGTCTTCAGATTCCACATTTTGCTAATTTCTATTTCAAGATCTTTATATTTGCTCAGTTTTTGGTAGGTCTTGACAGATACGTTTATATCGATTGGGACAGTCATATCAATGAGGAGGCATGATTTTTGTCTGAAGTCTTTCAGTATGATGTCTGGCCTATTTGCGTCTATCTTTCTGTCAGTTTGAATGGTGAAGTTCCAGAGGAGTGCAATGTGATCATTTTCAAGTACTGGGGGTGGTTTGTGTTCCCACCAGTTTTTATCATGGGGAAAGTCCAGGTTTTTGCATATTACCCAGTAAATATATTGTGCATATTACCCAGTGAATATATTATTATTATTATTATTATTATTATTATTATTATTATTATTATTATTATTATTAGTTTATAGAGAGGACTGATAAACTCAGCAGAAATGTAATATATAGAAAGATGAGTTCTTAACTTTCGTATACGATTGCCAAATTCCATCACTAAGGTA
>NC_142934.1:110969643-110974643 GCF_046866305.1 Octopus bimaculoides | reverse complement strand
ATTATTATTATTATTATTATTATTATGTTTTTACTTTTAATCTGCATTTTTGTTTCAGTCACTTGCCAAGACACGCCCAATGTCCTGGGGAGAGTGAAGAATAAGAGATGTTACAGTACGACTGAAAGCTTGCGGAGAGGAAACAGCGACATATCTTCATGTAATACAACATAGACGTTTAAATGGATAGGGTTTTTCTAAGGACGTGGACAGTATTTGTCAATACAATCTTTTGGTTTTCTCTGAGACATGGTTCTCCTGGGATTTTATGCAGATGTTTTTGACTCCCCCCCTTTTTTTTATCATACCTGGAGCACTTACAATAACAGGAACAGTTCTCGTTTTAAGATGCCACATCTTTTGTATTTCAATTTCCAGGTCCTTATATTTACTTAGTTTCTCAATTTCCCTGACAGATATATTTTTATCAGTGGGAACACTTACATCTATTAGTCTACTAGTATTTCCTTTCCCGTCTTTAATAATTATGTCTGGTCGATTAGCCTGGATTGTTCTGTCAGTGTTGACTGGAAAATCCCCAGCGATAGTGATATTTTTACCTTCAACGACTGGATCAGGATGATGCTCATACCAGTAAGCAGGAGTGCTGATTTTGTAGAGTTTACATATTTTCCAATGTATATACTGTCCTACCTTATCATGGCGATTTTTATATTCATTTCGTTTCCGCACAGAACATCCCGAGACGAGATGATCTATTGTTTCATTAAAAGTTCACAGAATCTGCATTTAGGGTCAGAACCGTTTTGAAGAACGTTAGCCTGGTAGTTTTTCGTGAGCAAGCTTTGATCTTGTGCCACCACTATGAAAGCTTAAGTCTCTGCTTTCAGTCCTGATCTTCTCATACACTTGTTGTTGTTGTTTTTATTATTATTATTATTATCATTATTATTATTAATAATAATAATTTTTTGTTGCCTTATGTTTGTACAATTTGACTTCATGTCTTTCACCCAGAGACTTCAAGAGACAACGAGTTAGAAGATCAAGGTTGTGTTATGACTAGGGTGCCATATTTTTGGTTTTGTGCAAAGTATTGTTCTAGGGAATATCTGTGGAAAATTAGAAATTTGTTTTAAAAGTAATTTGATTATAAGACTATAGTGTGATGTTAAGGTGACAGTAAAAGGTGTTTGTTATTATGTACATTCAAAAGTATTTTGACACTGTTTACAAATTAAAATGTTTTGGGGATTACATAGACAATATTTATAATAATAAAGTGGTGAGCTGGCAGAAACGATAGCACGCCTGGCGAAATGCTTAGCGGTATTTCGTCTGTCTTTACCTTCTGAGTTTAAATTCTGCTGAGGTCGATTTTGCCTTTCATCCTTTTAAATGTCTTCAATCTGGCGCGCTAAGTCCGGATACACTGAATGTAATTTGTAGAACTCTACACGTGCTCCCTTTCGGTTGGACGTTCTGTGTCTAGTTCTGGAAATTGCATCGCCAATCGACAGACTATGCTGACGATCCTGCAGATATTTACTTATGTAAATTTTAACAGGTGAAACCATGGTGCGTAGGTTAATCGTTTTTATTTAGTAGTTTTTCATTTGTCTTGCCCTTTTACAGTCTGTTGTGTCGCTGAATTTTTACTGAGAACATATATTTTTTTCGTGGTTAGATGATTCGGCATCTATTTCTAGCATATAGGAGTCCACTTTTGCTGGTCATCCCTCTTATTTTTGTATGTAATATAATTTTAATCTTCGGATTTTTTTAATATGCTAGACCACTATATATATATATATATATATATATATATATATATATATATATATATATATATATATATATATATATAAATGCACATACACACACATGTTGATTGCAATGTTTCCGCTCAGCTAAGTGTTTGCGTCTGCGCCCACGTTTTACAAACAGCGCACGTGTTTTAAAACTAACGCACTAAGGGGAAAATGTGCGCGTATAGTGTTTTCGAGATGGCTACAAGCATGGAAGCGCCGAGATCGCTATGTGGTGAAGATGTTCGCCTTCCAGCCATGTGGTTTTTCGTAGGTCAAGTTCCTTTATCGTGGGAATACAAAATACATAAACAATTCATCGACATATTAGGTTTCAAGCGCTCCAATGTTACAATCCAAAGAAAAGCAGTATTGCAGAACCTTACAATCGTTTTGGAGAATGCGTTTGTACTGGGCAAATTTTCCAGCCAATACAAATAGTTGCATTTCTCTCATCAGAGATACAAAAAAAAAATATCGTTTAAACTAGTTTAAAAATTTGAGAAAGTTGAAAATATCTCCTACTTACCGTATTGGCTGGAATATTCACCCAAGACAACCGCATTTATCGAAACGATCGTAAGGTTTTGCAATACTGTTTTTCTTTGGATTGTAATATTGGAGCGCTTGATACCTAATATCTCGATGAACTTTTTATATATTTTGTATTCCCGCGATAAAGGAACTTGACCTACGAAAATCTGTCATCCACTTTGATTTATGTTATATGTTGCTCATATAGAGCACACCAATTAGGCACTCTGCAACAAAGGCTTTCCTTTGTTCTTATATATATATATATATATATATATATATATATATATATATATATATATATATATATATATATATATATATATATATATATATATATATATATATATATATTTATATATATATATATATATATATATATATATATATATATGTATGTATGTATGTATGTTTTATGTATGTATATATATATACATACATACATACATATATATATATATATATATATATATATATATATATATATATATATATATATATATATATATATATATATATATATGTATGTATGTATGTATGCATATGTATATATGGCTGCAGTCCAATGACTGAAATGAATATAAAGATAGAGAATTTGGGAGGGAGAAATAGATTTATTGAATAGAATTAAGATGCTTTCAAATTATATTTCTTAAGAATTTCTCGAACGCAATGTGGGGAAAATGAAAGAAGACTTATATCGATGCAAACTCCATTTTGTCACCATATTAACAATAAAACGGAGCGGACATTAAACTTAGCGGTAATGTAGAGGGGTGTAGTGGCACTCGTTATATCTCAGATTTAGAAAGCTGATTTAAAGTTAAACACAAGAATGAGTCACATTCATTTTGAAATAATATTTTCAGAAAAGAAACAATAAAAAAACAAAGAACCATATCATATAAAAAGCCTGAGGTTATACATATATATCAAAACTAAGATAATATTCTAAGTAAAATATGAGTTAGTATTCACCGGTGAATCTTAAGTATGATTTTACTATAAATTTTCTGCATTGTATTAGTTTAGTCCATTAATATCCGTCAACAGAGTAACAGTAAAATTCTGGTAAAATATTTATCCGTTATAACTGTAATAACATTCTTTGCCAGAAGAAAACTGTAACGTGTAACACACTTTAGGGCATAAGAATGAGCTAGTAATATATATATATATATATATATATATATATATATATATATATATATATATATATATATGTGTGTGTGTGTGTATGTATGTATGTATGTATGTATGTATATATATACATATATATATATATATATATATATATATATATATATACAGACACACATATAGATATAGACACACACACACACACACACACACACACACACACACATATATATATATATATATATATATATATATATATATATATATACATACGTACGTACGTACATACATACATATATACAGAAACACACATACGTGTGTCTGTGTGTGTGTGATATCAGTAGAAATTTTTTCTTTTAGCGTTTATTAGTATTTACGACTTGTGTAGACATAAAAGAACATGCTTGTCTTTTTTGTAAAACCAGACTGCGTGCAAAGTAGGTTGGCAGAATCTACACAACCCAATGATGAATTCCGGGTAAATAAATACTAAAATATAAGAAATATAAGCAGTCTCAGAAAGAGGAGTATGCATATATATATATATATATATATATATATATAAATATATATATATATATATATATATATATATATATATATATATATATATATATATATATATATACACACATACATATGTATGTATATATAGACGTATATTGTTTGTTTTTACGTACAGTTTGCTATATAAAAACAAAGAACACTATGGCATTAAATTGACGGATCACTAAATTCTTTTCAGTAGCGTATACATTTATTAATTTTGACATGGAAGATGTTGTCAGTGACTTCGATGTTTTGGCATACTATGCCTGTGATGACGGCTATTGAGCCGAAACTTCGAAGACGCAGTCAGCTTCTTGTAGAATTTAATATGTGTACATATGTGTGCAAGTGTACAAATATCTATTTCTTTATTGCCCACAGCGGGGTAAACATAGAGTGGACAAACAAGAACAGACAAAGGGATTAAGTCGATTACATCGAGTCCAGTGCATAACTGGTACTTATTTAATCAATCCCCGAAAGGATGAAAGACAAAGTCGACCTCGGGGGAATTTGAACTCAAAATCTAGAGGCAGACAAATAACGCTAAGCATTTCGCCCTGCGTGCTAACGATTCTGCCAGCTCACCGCCCTAATGTGTACAAATATTATTTTATAAATTTTACTTCCACTCTTCGTAGATGTTGCGTTCGTGAACTGTCACTCCCTCTACCTGTCTCTCTGTCTGTGTGTATGTGTTTGTCTATGTCTTGTCTGTCTGTCCACTTCTCTTCCAATATCTTACTTATAATCTCTGTAACAGCAGGTCCGCCTGTCTAACTCTTTAAGCATTTTCTCTACTTTAAATATACATACGCACGGAATACATACTCACACACAGATGCAGAGGAGATAAACACACTATATCACAATAATGGAAACCAATACTCACAAATACATATACACAGTATGTCTCTAGAAAAGTTTGACTTCAATCTGAAGAGATTTCGTAAATCTTTTCATCAAACGCAACAGCACAAATAGTTAAGACCGCCATGACAAGCCTCT
>NC_142934.1:110962143-110964643 GCF_046866305.1 Octopus bimaculoides | reverse complement strand
TCAAGCTGCCATAGTACAACGGCGTTTTACTCGATTCGCTATTCATATATATATATATATATATATATATATATATATATATATATATATATATGCGTGTGTGTGTGTGTATGTGTGTGTGTGTGTTTCTGCGTGTGCGTGCGTTTGTGTGTATACATATACAAATTTTTTAATGGCTGCCGTTATTTCATTTCTAGGTTTCCACTGAAATAGCCGCCATTGTTTATAAGATTTCTCCGCAATAGTTTACCACGTGACCCTCACAGATTCCGGTCGGTTTTAGATCTTTCTTCGTTTGTTTATTTATTCTTCTATTATGGGGAAGACGAAACAAGTTTTGCAGAATTATTTCTTCAGTAAGCTTAGAATAATAGACAAAAATCCCTCTGAGGAATTGTTTTGTCTCACTGTTACGCATAAAGTTTGTGAGTGATGTGCATATGTGCGCGCGCGAGTGTGTGTGTGTGTGTGATACATGTATGTGTGTGCGTTTTGGGAGAGGTAGAGAGACAGAGAGAGAAAGGGAGAGAGAGAGAGCACATGTGTGTATGTCAACGCATACGTGTTGTATATTTGTGTTCATCGCTAAAGTATGCGTGCGTGGATATGCGGATGCGCTTATATTTCTAAAGGTGTAACTGCTCATCATATTACTTAGACTTTATGTGCTCGCTTCCCTCAATCTTTCTCTCTCTTTCTCACACTATATATATGTATATATATATATATATATATATATATATATATATATATATATATATATATATATATATATATATATATATATATATATACGATCGGGTGTGTATAAGCATATACATGCACGATATGTGCTGCTCCGCCCCTATATATATATATATATATATATATATATATATATATATATATATATATATATATATATGTAGTGAGAGAGAAAGAGATAGATAGGTACACTATCACACACACATATTCGTATAACTAAAGAGAAAGGTTTAAAATTTATAAGCATATCTATACATATACACACGTATATGTATGTATAAATATATGTGTATATATATATATATATATATATATATATATATATATATATATATATATATATATATATATATATATATATATACTAGCTATTGGACCCGATGTTGCTCATGTTTTCGGTGTTGAAGTTAAGCCCACCTCTGACCTTGTATTGAAACCGTCTACGTTCCGTGTGCCAACTATTACCCATTAAGATGTTATATCTGGTTCGGCAGGGATTTTACCCGGTTAACACTTTCGACATACTCCTATATACTGGACCGTCTGAAATCGCAGTCAAACTTTTGGGTGTACTTCGACCAGTTGAGAGCGATTTTTGTTTATTTCTCTCCCCATAATTCCACCATCTGTACAAAATTGATCAGCGTGTCCAATCTCAGTAGAATTCGAAGCGAAGTGTTAAGGTTATGTCATAAAATAGAATCCATGTTACCGTTTACATGAAAATATCCCAATAACTTTTAAATCCCAATACATTATATGAATAATCAATGTCCCATACGTCGAAGTGCTTAATTTTACTCATGGGTCAATTTTCTTCAAAATCAGTTCATTATTTTATTGTGAGTGAATTTTTGCGATTTCTGCCTTTCACCAGTTTAATTTTAATCCTACTACATGACTCCGACAATAAACTTTACCTAAATGTCAAATTTCATCAAAATCGGATGAATTCTGTAAAAGTTACAGCAAAAAGTATAATCCTATGGGTAATTGCATACAAAAAAGTATTGATTTCTTAAAATCACCCACCGAGGCGCAATTACTGACTTCTTGTCAACTCCTCATGCTGGCATCAACTAATCGACATGAACTGTAATTACGTGTAAAATTTCTACAAAATCGATAAGAATGTTTCTAAAGAAATGCTTATTTGCACTTGTGCCCTTTTGAATTAAATAAACACATTTACCGTCTCCCCACCACAAAATGTACCTACATCTCGAATTTCATTAAAATCGGATTAAAAATATAAAAGTTACAGCCAAAAGTAAAATCCCTATGGGTATTTGGACATAAAAAAGCTTATTGATTTTATAAAACCACTCCTCAGGCGCAATTATCGATTTTTTTTGTTAACGCCTTATACTGACATCAACTCACTGCCATGATTCTCGCTCACTCATAGATTTTCAACAAACTCAGACAAAAAGTGCAAAAGCTGCAGGAAAAATAACATCATAATGGGAATTTTCATTCAAACGCCCGATTGAACTCACAAAAATCTCATTTGAACTTCATGGCATGTGATCTACCTATATATATATATATATATATATATATATATATATATAGCTCTAACTCTCGGCAAATTTTACATTTTTAAAATTTCTGGATGCTGCTATTTTATGAAGGTTCTTGTAGTTGAAAGTTTGAAATAGAGAGTAATTAACAGTCGACAACTGAGGAGAGGTTAGACTTCTTTTGGTATTTTGTCCCGTACTTGTCTTTCGTTACGTGTTTTCGTATTTTTCAC
>NC_142934.1:110957143-110959643 GCF_046866305.1 Octopus bimaculoides | reverse complement strand
GATAGAGATATATATAGAGCAAAAGCAATGACGAGGGGATAAACCATGACGAAGTTAAAAGGAGCCGTTTCCCCCAGTATTTGAATGGCAGGAGTCGGGAGGAGAGTTGGGAGGTTTGAACTAAAGTAAATAAACACATCGTATCCTAAATAGCAACAAATGTTATTGTTTATTAGGGTACAGTGTGCATGTGCTTGGATGGGTGGTATTTTGGTTAAGGTTCAGTGGATGGACTGTTTTGTCTAGTTGGCTGTGCGTATTGGCATGGGGAGTATTAAAATAGTTAGTGCTTATCTACAGCTTAGGCACAAAACTTTAGCAAGATATTTTGAATGAATGAATGAGAGAGGGAGAGGGGGGAGATGGGGGAGAGAAAGAAAGAGATAAATAGATAGAGAAAAAGAGAGAAAGAAAGGAAGAGAGGAAGAGAGGAAGAGAGGGAGAAAGAAGGAAAGAGAGAAAGTGAAAAAGTATGTGTGTGAGCGAGAGAGAGAGAGAGAGAGAAGAGAGAGAGAGAGAGAGAAGAGAGAGAGAGAGAGAGAAGAGAGAGAGAGAGAGAGAGAGGACGATAGAAAGAAAGAAAGAGAGAGTAAAAGGGAAAGAAAGAGAGAGTGAGAAAGTGTATGTGTGAGCGAGAGAGAGAAACAGATAGAGAGAGAGAGAGAGAGAGAGAGAGAGAGAGAGAGAGAGAGAGAGAGAGAGAGAGAGAGAGTGTTACATAACGAGTTGGCAAAATTATTAGGGCGCCGGAAAAAGTGCTTTGCAGAATTTCTTCTGACACATTATGTCTCGAGTTCAATTACAACCAAGGTCAAGTTTACTTTCTGTTCTTTCGGGATAAACCATTTAAGTACTAATCGGGAGTGGCTGTTATGTAATCGACTTAGCCCCACCTTTAATATTTCCGGCCTTGCGCCAAAATTAGAATGGATATTTGTCCAGTATTTGTTTAGTATGTTTTAATCGTCCTTGGAATGATAACATGACAAATAAAGCTGGACATGATTTGAATTCAGGACGCAAAGGGACACAACAAAATACCAGGTCTTAAAAAAATAACTAAAATATTAATTCTGTTTCACTAACATTACAAAAGTGCGTGCCACCAGACGGAACCCTGAGCTTGCCACATCCCACTGCCGGGCCCCCAAGTCTATACAGGCTTATAATGTAGACTCAAAAACGCTGCCCGGGGCGGACAGTAGTTTTGCTGTAGGGTTTACTAAATGGAGGTGGGCTGTTTCAGCCCTCATGATGCATTTGCGAAATAGCAGTTGTAACGTCCTCATTAGAAGACGATTTCAGGGCATTTATTTATGCTTTGCAAATACAGTAACTTAGCAATTCACATTTATTGAGTTTGTACATTATCGGATTCCAACGGGAGATAGATAGATAGATAGATACAACAATTTTATACTTATAAGCATAATTATAATTAGGGTTCAGCAAAATTGCTTCACCACATACCGAAATTTAGAAAAGCTGGGTGGATTCGTTATTTTTTTCTCTTAACGTAGTTCTCGGGGAGATTCAGCGTGACACAGTGTGACAAGGCTGACCCCTTTGAATTACAGGCACAACAGAAACAGGAAGTAAGAGTGAGAGAAAGTTGTGGTGGAAGAGTACAGCAGGGTTCGTCAGCCCCCCCCCCCCTGCCGGAGCCTTGTGGAGCTTTAGGTGTTTTGGCTCAATAAACACTCACAACGCCCGGTCTGAGAATCAAAACCGCGAGCCTACAACCGCGAGTCCGCCGACCTAACCACTGGGCCATTGCGTCTCCACACATATATATACATACATGCATGCATACATACATATAAACGTTTGTATTTCCTCTTGCCTCTCGACAATCAGAAAAGCCTTTTCTTAATGATAACTCGATTTTTGCGAAATGCTGTTTGTTGAGATTACCTCACACTCGCATCTGGAGGGAGTCCCAATTGCCATCAAGCGATTGTTGAACTCTCTCTGGAAGCTGAGATAACTTTAAGAATTAAGAATTTATCGTATTTGCTGTTCAACTGTATGCCACTGGCCTCTACGAGTTATTTATTTTAACCCATTTTCATTCCATCAAACACAGACACACACACGCACTCGCGCGCACACACACACACACACACACACACACACACACACACAGACAAACTCACACATAAACACATACACATCCATGCACTAACTCGCACATATGTATGTTTGTGTCTGCATCATCTATCTACAAACATGTTCGTACACATACACGTGCACACTCATACATACACACACCCACACATAAGTATGTATATGTACATACGGTCATACACACATACATATGTATATATATTTAAATATACGTATAAACACTCACACACACAGGTACAATATATATATATATATATATATATATATACATATAAATGTCCTGTACCCGGATATGCATCTATATATACATGTATATGTAGGTCTGTACATATATGTATGTATATATGCATATGCTCACATATCATTTGTATTA
>NC_142934.1:110917143-110952143 GCF_046866305.1 Octopus bimaculoides | reverse complement strand
TCGATGACCCGACACACACACACACACACACACACACACACACACATATATATATATATATGCATGTAGAATACGAGGTGGGATACTGAAACGTTGTTGGCGCTGGGTAAAAGAAAATACCAGCGGCTCCGTTTTATTGTGATTTGCTTCAACCTGTTTCCCTCCGAGATTCACACACTTATTGCCATGGTTCTTGTGATTAGCATTGTTACCACCATCATTATTGTTACCATCACTAGTGTGAAATCGTTTGCACGCTGGGCGAAATGCTTAGCGGTATTCCACTCGTCTTCACGTTCCGAGTTCAAATTCCACCGAGGACGACTTTGCCTTTCATCCTTTCAGGGTCGATAAAACTTGTACCAATTGAGTACCGGGTTTAATTTAATCGACTATCTCCCTCCCTTAAATTTCAGGCCTTGTGCTTATAGTAGAAATAAAGATTATTATTATTATTATTATTATTATTATTATTATTATTATGGTTATAGCGGAGCATGGTTTGCGGCCCGGTGCCAAACTTTGAAATCATCATCGTCATCATCATCCTTGTTATTATTATTATTATTATTATTATTATTATTATTATTATTATTATTATTATTATTATTATTTCGTAATAATTACGATTTCAAAAAACGTTTGTTTTGGGAGAGAGAACTATGTTGGATTATATTTCATATTCCTTCTCAAGTTCATTGGCTATCTTAACGATGTTTTTATTTTCATGCTAACTGACTTCAGAACAGGATAATTATTGAACTTTTTTCTCTGCTGGAAATGTTTCTTCAATGTTACTATCAGGTTTTCTCTCATATGATGTTACCAGAAATATAAGGCAATGGGCGCCCTCCTTGTGTGAGAAATATAATAAGCCTGTGTGAATAAATATATGAGTGAATATGTACATCTGTGTGTGTATATATGTATGGAGTGTATGTATGCATATTACATATTCACTCGCATACGTGTATGTTGGCTAACGATCCGGAGAGGGAGTGCTCAATACAAACGTAGACTGTGAACGTCTATTTCAGGTATTTGAATAGTCTGCTATTCGATACAATCAAGCATACGTTATTTACATTATTTACATTTGACGGATATTTGTCCTCATTTTGTTTGTTGTTAACACAACGGTTCGGCTGATATACCCTCCAGCTTTCATCAGGGGTCTTGGGGAAAGTTCAAACCTGCGTTCTCATTCCTAAGATATTTTTCGATGTTATTATTATTATTATTATTCATTACGCCATATGCCCGTGGGCATATGGCGTAGTGGTTAAAAGCGCGGGCTACTAACCCCAAGATTCCGAGTTCCATTCCAGGTAGTGACCTTAATAATAATAATAATAATAATAATAATAATAACAACAACATCGAAAAATATCTTCGGAATGAGAACCCAGGTTCGAACTTTCCCCAATACACCTGATGAAAGCTGGAGGACGTGTCAGCCGAACCGTTGTGTTAACAACAAACATGATGAGGACAAATATCCGTCAAATGTAAATAATGTAAATAATGTACGTAATTCCTCATCTCTTAAATATAGAACTGTACAATCAAACATACATGGAAAAGTGGCTGCATGACGTGGAAACTACAGAGTAACAGGCTACTGGACTGCAGCAAGTTACACACACAGACAGACAGACAGACATACGCACGCGCGCGCGCGCGCACACACACACACACACACACACACGCACATTAATGAAGTGTCGCATGAAACTGCCCAAGATAAATTATATTCCTCTACGGCCATATTAAATACCCTCATGTAAAGTTAGACATGTGAAAGCATTTCACTGTGAAAATCGTCTCGGGGTAAAAATCCCCTCAAAGCTAAATCTTTGAGCACACATTGCGCTGTGGCTGGCATAATCCAACCGTATCGGATGCGTCATGGCGCCTCGTATCGCCAGCTTCGTATACTGGAGACGAATGAAGCAGCACTGAATAAAATATGATCTTGTACCATTATATTTAACACGTTCGTGTACATTTCGATCACGGCAAAAAAAAAAAAAAAAAATAAAATAAAAGAGGAATTCGTTATTTGTAGCTGTGACGCAGAAACGCTTGCATTCTACGATCCGATGCTGTTATTCATAGCCTAATGCGTTTTCCCGCAGTTTTTAGGATATTTTCTAAGGAAAGTTTTTTCCTGGGTCTATTTCTGCAGCGAAAGGCTTTCCCATTTCCATGTGTACAGGAATATGTTAAATATGAACATACACACTCACACACACACACATATATGCATGTATGTATATGTATACGAGGTATGTGTTGAAAGTAATGCCAAAATAGCATAGCCTCTTTATCAACTGACTTAAGTCGTTCAAATTTCAAATGTAGTTAAAGCAACTTTTCTTCCATACAAATCACCATCACAAGCCTTATATTTGTGATGTTGATGGATTCAGCCTTCGAATCCTCCTTGAGGAAAATTTTATTTGAGTACAGTTGTACCCACCTTTTCACAGCCAACTTCGCATTGTCTGTGTCATTATATCATTGTCTCCGAAAATTGTCCTTCATTGAATGGGTCATGTGATAATCAGAAGGTGCTAGCTCCAGACTAATCAGAAATAGGTGAACCGCTAATCATCTCTATTTGCTAATTGATCAATTTATTTCTGAAGATGTCTGGTCACTCAATGGCATGGTGAATTTGAATCGCTTACAGATTCTTGTTTGGTGTCTTCCTCCTAACGACTTATCTAATCATTTTAAGTGACTTAACTACTCGATGTTCACTGTATTGTCAAGTTCCACAAAATGCTGAAGAATTAAACTCTTGTCACACACACAAACAAAACCCTCACCATTTACCCACTCTGCAGACACTTTTCCATTCTAAAGCCTTACACCATCATCTGTAATGCATTGTGACCACATTAGAGTTGTGTATAACTTCATGGATTATGACTCATCTGTCCACATGGAGCAATCCACTTACTGGCAATTCGTATCCTTAGTCGCTGTTGATGATTTATTCCAGCTCGGATTGTCTTCAGTTGTGGTTTTCTCTTCCTTAAATTTCTTCATCCATGACTGTACATAGCTTTTGCCATTCTTGTCATCTCCATAAACAACCTGTACACTTTTATGGATGTACTCAATGACGGCACTTAGCTTTTCGTTAGAACCTATTATTTTTCTGCAAATGAAGAGGACCAGGAATATAAGAGTTACTATAGAGAAATAGTTCTTCTTCCAATATGTGCAATTTGAATGACCTGTGTCATTTAATAAAATGGTTATACCTACTTTTGAATTATTTTCGATATAACCTTCGTGAGTTTGTGTGCTTGTAAGTATGGTGTGTATATACGCCAATATACACACAGACACACACATATATACGTGGTCGTATGCATAGATCAAACTACTCACATATATGTGTATTATATAGTGTGGGAAAGAGTATATGTGTATTATATAGTGTGGGAAAGAGTATATATGTATTAATACATAAATCAACTGACGGTCAATAAATTTAGACAAAATTATTTCATGTGTAAATTTAATGTAACGCTTTTATTGATGTCAATATTTCCACTTGTTCGCACATCTCTCTGTATCTTTGCACAAGTCTAGAGTTATCTTTTCTTCACTTTCTCTCTCTCTCTCTCTCTCTCTCTCTCTTTCTCTTTCACTCCTCATTCTCTCGCTCTCTCGCTCTCTGTCACTTTTTCTCTTTCACTCACTTACTCCTACCCTCTCTTTTTTATTTGAGTCTTTCCAACTCCTCACACTCTTTCTTTGAACAATTTCACGTAATGCTTTTCGATAGGCTTAAATCTACCCAAATTGCTGTTGCTCTCCCCCCCTTCTCTCCCACGCCTTTCTCTCATAGATTTCTCACCGTCTTTCTCACTCGCTCTTTCGTTGCACACACACTATATAACTACGTGCATACATACATACATAGATAGATATATGCATATGTTTACGTATATACGTATGGATATATATACATATGTATATGTGTGTATATATATATATATATATATATATATATATATATATATATATATAGTATATTAATATATGTGTGTGTGTGTGTATGTATGTATATTTCTACTTCTATTCCAAGCAGCCGGATTCTATCCCAGCATGCTTCTATCACGATTTTTAGTGAAAAATGACCTTGTGTTAATTACACTTAATATGTTTCTGTAGGTCTTTTCATATTCGCGTTAAATCATAATTCAATTCCAGTTAGAGACCCCCACTCCACCACCGCCGCCGCCGCCGCCACCACCACCACCACAACCACACCCGCCACTACCTCGCCTTAACCGATTTCCCACAGCCGTGGTCAGATATATATACACACACACACATTCATTTCTTAACTCACAGGCCAATTCACCGACTCCACGTCTTTCTCCACCTTCTCCTTCTCTTCTCCCTCCTTCTCTTCATAATAATAATAATAATAATAATATTAATAATAATAATAATAATAATAATATTAATAATAATAATAATAATAATAATAATAATAATAATAATAATAATAATAATAATAATAAGTTTATTATTACCACAACAACCTACACACAGCTTCAGAAAAAGATTCTTTTCATTTCCTACATCGGAATTCCTTCAAAGATATACATACATACAAACATACATACATACAAACATACATACATGCATACATACATACATACATACATACATACAGACAGACAGACAGACAGTGAAGGCTGATTCATTACTTCCTTATGAGCTCCATATGATAACAGCCGTTTCGTAATCTTCGCCATGTTGTACTATTACTTACTACATCCCTAAATTATATATACTTTTTTCCATCAATATGCATATTTAGCATTATATTACCCTTTCTATTAAAGGCATGAGGCCTGAAAATTGTGGAGGAGGGGGGACTAGTCGGTTACATCGAAAGGACGAAAAGGAAAGTCAGCCTCAGAACGTAGCAACGGGTGAAATACTGCTAAGCATTTCGTCCAGCGTGCTAACGACACTACCAGCGCCCTGCCTTTATTTAGCATTATATAACACAAGTGTGGAGGCGCAATGGCCCAGTGGTTGGGGCAGCGGACTCGCGGTCATAGGATCGTGGTTTCGATTCCCAGACCAGGCGTTGTGAGTGTTTATTGAGCGAAAACACCTAAAGCTCCACGAGGCTCCGGCAGAGGGTGGTGGCGACCCCTGCTGTACTCTTTCACCACAACTTTCTCTCACTCTTACTTCCTGTTTCTGTTGTGCCTGTAATTCAAAGGGGTCAGCCTTGTCACACTGTGTCAGGCTGAATATCCCCGAGAACTACGTTAAGGGTACACGTGCCTGTGGAGTGCTCAGCCACATGCACGTTAATTTCACGAGCAGGCTGTTCCGTTGATCGGATCAACTGAAATTCTCATCGTCGTAACCGACGGAGTGCCAACAACATAACACAAGTGTTTATTCATATCGAGATTTATATAATAGAGAAAACTAATTTGTTTGACGATGTGTAGGCACGGGAGTGGCTCTGTGGTAAGAAGCTTGCTTCCCAACCACATGGTTGCGCGTTCAGTAAAAGAATGAAAATGAAAAGAGTGAATACTGGAATGCCATCGATACGTCCAGAATGCGGCTTTGTTACGAACGCGCGCACACACCCTCACATAGACACACGCAAATAACTGCGTACGAACATACATATATCTGTGCATGTGCGTTCATATAACTGTGTGCTTTTACATATATGTGTGCGTATGTGTGTGTGTGTGTGTATTCTCATATAACTATATATGTATTTATATGTAGGCGCAGACGTGGCTGTAAGGTAAGAAGTTTGCTTTCCAACCACAAGATTCCCGGTTCAGGCCCACTGCGTGGAACCATCAGTAGATATATTCTACTATAGCGTCGGTAGCCAGCTGGAAAAGATGTTTTCCTGGGGCTAAATGTAGTAACATCGACCTACGCATGACTGTTACTTTGCGTGGGCAGATTTTACTACGCGCGCGCGCGCACGCACACACACACACATACACATATGTGTGTGTATATCTCGTTATTTTGCACTTTGGCACACACGCACACACATACACAATCCCCCCCCCCCCCGCATACACCACATGTAATATAACATGCGTAATTTATATATCTGAAACATACAACCAATATTATCGCATAAAAAAACCGCTACTATCACCATTTCCACCGCTGCTATCAGACAGCGTTGTCATGCGCACCCACACTATCACACTGATACAAACGCGCGCGCGCGCATGCATAGCAGCACACATACATACACGTGCGGCCATATATATTTACATTAAGACAGAATTTTATCAGCCCGTCAATAAACGCTTATGGAAAACTAATGAAAAATCTGCATATTTTACCGACAGACAATATCTCCAGGTTTATACCTCTGGTTAATAGGCTCCTATTATTTTATAACTATTCAATTCAGAATTAATATGCAGCTGGTTTCCAATAACCAGAAAGAATTAACTAAATCATAAAGTATAAGTACAGGCCATGAATGAAACTGGAAAATTAAAACGTTTAACCAGTACAATGCACATTTACATATATATATATTAATATATTGTGCATACCTACCTACCTACATGCATATACACGCAAACACACACATCATACTTTCGTAAGGACCCATACTTCTATGTAGTTGACAGGTGTATGAACAACAAGCAAGTGTATTAGTTTGACGCTCGGGCAAAATGAAAAAAGTCTTTTACGTTTCGAGCCTACGCTCTTCAACAGAAATAAAAGAAAATAAGCAGAGAGAGAGTGTGAAAAAAACTTGTAGATTTCAGCGGTCCAGTAAGTGGGTACATATAAATATACGTACGTGCATCTGTTTGTCAGTCTCTTCCATCTTCTCTCACTCATTCTGTCTGTCTGTCTGTCTGTCTCTCTTTATGTATATAATAATAATAATAATAATAATAATAATAATAATAATAATAAAAAATAATATATATATATATATATATATATATATATATATATATATATATATATATATATATATATACATGCATATATGGGTACAGAACGTCACCAATGGTGCAAATAGCATGAAATACGTAAACAAACGAGTTAAATATGTAAACGAGAACAAATGGAAAACAGGACAAGTAAACTCAGAGAAAAGACCCTTCATCGTTTGGCGGTTTTCTATCTACTCCTCATTTTGAGCATTCAACGACAATATGAGTCTTCAAAGACAGTTGCTCGCATAAATTCTAAAATAAAATTTAGGATTTATGGAGGGTAAAAACACGTGGTACAGTTATAAAGCTTTAAGTGAAATATTTCATCATTTTCTTAGTTTTGGCTTTGGTGTCAGGGGTCTATGAACAACGGCAAGTCTATCAACTAAATTATCCAATTTATGTTTGGTAGGCATTTCAAATTCTGATGAAGCTAAACAGGTTCTTACTGTCTTTTTGTAGACACGGAACAACTTTCCGCAATTAGTTTTTGAGAAGCTCGGCGCAAATTCTTCTAAGTTGAGCGAGAATCGTAGCATTACATAGTTATCTGTTATTCTGGTTTCAAAGCTACGTAAATGCAACATTCTAAATAGTCATTCTTTTATTCCAGCACTCTGATCAAACACCAAACAACGAAGCAATTCCCTGATGCTAGCGAGCCCTATATATATAGTGATTAAAAACTAGATCAAGGGTTCTCAACCATTTTGTACATATAGACCCTTTGAGGACTATTTTGTTCTGGTGGCCCCAATCATAGCCATTCAATGTTTAAAAACTAGTTTTATAGAAACGTCTTTCAAAATTCCTATTTTGTTTTTCCCACATTAACTTGTGTAGGTTGAATTATGTAAAATGTTAAAGGAAGAAACCCAGCTGTTTCTTGCAATACATACCAATACATATATCTAAAGCAGGGGTTCTCAACCATTTAAAATCTATGGACCTCATTGATTACTATTTCATTCTGGTTGACCCCCATAGCCATTCGATGTTTAAAGACTAGTTTTATGGAAATTTCTTTCAAAATTCCCAGTTTGTTTTTCACGCATTAACTTGTGTAAGTTGAATAATGTAAAATGTTAGCGAAAGAAGCCTAATTGTTTCTTGTAATATATACCAATACATACAACTAAAATAAATTTTTTTTAGGGGACTTTATAATACTATTGTGGATCTCCATTCTTAAATTTTAATATTATATGGACACTAAGGGGTCATGTGCACCCCGGTTGGGAACCGCTGATCTAGATGCAGGCGTGGCTGTGTTGTAAGAAGCTTGCTTCCCAACCACATAGTTCTGGGTTCAATATCACTGTGTGGGACTTAGTGCAAGTGTCTTCTACTATAGCTTCTGGTCAACCACAGCCTTGTGAATGGATGTGGTAGACAGAAACTGAGAAATCCCGCCGTCGGTCTATCTATCTATCTATCCATCCATCCATCCATGTCTGTTTGCCTATCTATCTATCTATCTATCTATCTATCTATCTATCTATCTATCTATCTATCTATCTATCTATGTCTGTCTGCCTATCTGCCTATGTGCATGTGTCCGTGCATCTGTGTTTGTCCCTCACTACTACTTGACAACCGGTGTTAGTGTGTTTAAGATCCCGTAACTTAGCGGTTCGGCAAAAGTGTCCAATCAAATGAGTACCAGGCTTTAATAATAATAATAAAAAAAAAACACGTCGGGGTCGATTCTTTCAACTAAAATCCTTCAAGGTGGTGCTCCAGCATAACCGCAGTTTAATGACTGAAACATAAAAACGAAAATTGATAATCTAGTCAACGCTTGTAAACATGAGCTGTGAGTCCACGATGGTGTTTTCACACCAGCAAGAGGAGCAGGTAAATGAAATGCAGCAGTTGTTAGCTTAAACAAAGATTTTATGGAGATGAAACCCTTGGAAGATGACCGGAGGTAAAATTCGAAATATCAATGGTTTCTATAATGGATAAGTTGCACTTGGATACGTTGCACTTCGGTAAATTGGAGGCTGCTTGGGAAAATGTGGCTTGAGAATAACGTTGTTTCTTGAGCTTAGAAAGCTCTGTCTAACAACACGATTATTCACAGAATACATAATATTAATATAATAAAATGAAAATAAAGATACAGGGACAAGAAAACACACATTCGCGTTCATTAACGCAATAAACTTAAAGAACACTCAAACACACATACGTATGCACACAAGCTGACTATATTCCACGGAGATTTGTACAAATCCATCGTCAATTTATTAGATCGATATATTTAAACGAGCGGTTCTTTCTCTTTCTCTCTCCCTCTCTCTCTTCCTCTCTCTCTCTCTCTCTCTCTCTCTCTCTCTCTCTTTCTGTTGTCACACTCTCATTCTCTTTTTCTCTTTTGTTTTCTCTTTCCTTTTTTTCTCTGTGTGCATATACGTGTGTTCGTGGTGTGTGAAAGTGTATGTGATGTAAGCATATCTGTGTGTGATGTAAGCATATGTGTGAATGTCTGTATCTGTGTGTGTGTGTGTATGTGCGTAGTGCAAACCTGTTCTTCTGCATCGTATTCGTATATTTATACGATATGAGTGAGTGCCTAGATATATATACATTTTATGCACACTACACACACACACAAACACTTACGCGTACACACACACGTGCACACACACACGTACACACATACATATTCATACATAAATGTATACGTATACATACATACATATATGTATGTATATATATATATATATATATATATATATATATATATATATATATATATATATATATATATATATATATATACATAAATATATTTTCCCTACTCATGGTGTATGAGTAAATCGTCTTATAAAACGATTGAAACCGGTAGCATAATTTGATAAAAATGTAAAATTGATTATGATAATGATGATGATATATATATATTTACGCACATACTTACGTAGACACACACTCATACATGCACATTTATACATATGTATATGCGTGTGTGTTTGTGCATGTATACGTATGTATACACACACACAAATATATATATATATATATATATATATATATATATACATAGGAAGTGTGTATAATTAAGAACAAATCACAATTATAACGGAGAGGGTTTCAGAAACCCTTACAGGTCTAGAAATAGCACCCAAAGCCGCTATAAAGCCACTATAACCACTCATATTTTATCTTTTCACAATAAAACTGTCGGCGGGCGACATGACATAAAATTCACAACTTAAATATAAAGTTAATTCTCAATTGTAATTTCGAAGTTAGGAACGAAAAACGGTTCCACTCTTCCTGTAGATACAAAATTAACACAAAAAACAAAAACATACCTTGAAGCTTACATGTTTCCTGACAGGTAAGAATAATTTGTCAACATCTATCTACACATTCAAATTCTGAATTCTAACGTCATGCACAGCGTTTATTAGAAAAGACCAGCAAATCGAGCTATGGCGATAAACCGGATATGAGTGAAAAATTAAATAATAAATAGAGGAATGTAAAAATACATTACGAAGGATATATCGTAAACAATTCATAATTATTTACAATGGCCAAATATACAATCAAAAAATTTCATAAATTTTTAATTACATGTTTGGCCATTGATATATTCGTAAATAGTTATGAATTGTTTACGATATATACATCGTAATGTATTTTTTACATTCCTCTTTTATATATGTGTGTGTGTATATATACACATGCATACATACATATATACATGCATGCGTGTTTATATATGTAAAGGTAAAACTTACTTGGAAAAGGATGCGTGACGTTCGATCATATAATGATATAAATAATATATAAATGTATGCATATATACATACATATATGTACATACCTACATATATATGTATATATACATGCATATATGGGTACAGAACATCACAAAAACGTTAAACACAATGAGAAACGGAATCATAAAAACGAAGACATAGAAAACGAACTTTTTTCGAACAAAAAGAAAACAAACAAAAATACAAACAAACAGAGGAACGAGATATATAAATAAATATCATTTAGAGAAGAACCACCAATTCATATATTATATGCTAATCAGGCTGTTTGTTGTGTAGACGTTATCGAACAGATCTACGATGCAAAGAATTACAATCCGAACCGTCTCATCTTTTTCCTGTGAGCTTATTACGCAGGACCATATTCTCCATTGTACTATTTTCAAAGATATTGTGGTCCATGTTAAAAGACGTTTAGCTGTTATTTCTTGTTAGTCAAGAAACCATGTAGAATTTCCCACACCATCTTGCAGACCGACGGTCACATTGCATGGGTGTGGAGAGTAACTGGGAAATGCATTGTGTCGGATGCTGGTATTAAAACTGTGTGTGTGTGTGTGTTCGGGGTGTGTGACGTTGATTAGCTTTTAGCCTACCGCTTCATAACAAATATAAAGATAATTAAAGTTTTATGGGCTATTAATCTTTTGTATTTTGATTTACATAAGATTTAGATCGATTCCACTATTGATCGTCGTCATGTGTCGGATTGAAGCCAAAGTAGAACACCCTCGCTGTAACACGGCTTGCTAGAACTGGCAGTCAAATCTTCCTCAAATTACACTGCAGGTTTTTTTTTTTTTTGATAGGACAATTTAATAGGTTTGTAATTTTGTTTCCGTCGCTGCATAACCAGAGGAAAGAGAAAGGAAGCACGTATGGAGTTTATTCTTTTTATCAGGGTTTTGGAGACGGATGAGAATAAGGTAGTAAGTTATTCTGAAACGGGAGACCTGGCCTAGATGTTTGCAAGTGAACGGAATCCGTTATATGCACTCAAAAACCATGTGAAGGTGTCGAACCGGTCGACGGTTAAGGTAAACATCCAAAACGCTAAGATTCAGGAAAAAAAAAACCCCAGCAAAAACGCAAGAAATAATTTGATACCCTAACGATTCCGCCAACCCATCACCTTGTCCTAGAACTTTATTTTATCGACCCTGAATGGAAGAAAGGCAAAGTTCTCAGTGGGATTTGAACGCAGAACGCAAAGAGCTGGAACAAATAATTGAAGGCATCTGAAGGGAGGTTGGCCTACACCTAAATGGCTGCCAATTTCCCGTCTACAAACTGCGTCAAATGTATTTCTACTTAAATTGTACGTAAATAACGGATGAGATGATCATGGCTGGAATACCTTTCACAACGGAACGGGAGCTTAGTAACAAAAAATAAATAAACAAATAAAATAAAAGAGACAAACAAAAGTAAAAATTCGTTTGTTCCTCAATACCCCTTGATGGATTTGAACTCTGGTCTTTTATTTCTAAAAGAAAAATATCGATGTTCCGATCCTCTAAGCTTGTTGGATAACTTTATGCATAGAAGGAATCGAACACTTGATGACGACTATCAGATTCTGAAGCGATCGAGAAATTTGGTAAATAAAGACAGAAAAGATTGGATTAAAATAACCAGGTGAATCTTTAGTCATGAGTATTCTATTATCTTGCGGTAGAGGCATCGTGGGTCGAATCTCAGACCGGGCGATGTATGTTTATGAGCGAAACACCTAAGCCCTACGCGGTAATGATAATGGCGAACCTCTGCTGGCTCTTTCGCCACAACTTTCTCTCACTCTCTCCTCCTGCATCTAACAGCTCACCTGAAACAGACCGGCATCCCGTCCAGGTGGGAAACCTATGCGCCAATGAAACCGGGAAGCCGGCTCTTATAAGCCAGGCATGACTCGAGAAGGAACAAAAAGAAACAACATTCTACATAGTTTTATACGTATAAAGCCATAGCATAATGATATCCGCTTAGAATTCCAGTCACTGTTGATTAGAGTCAGGTTAAATCTCATTAAACAAACACTAGATCAAAAGCGTTAAAACCGTAACCTTGGTATGTTTAACCTAGACATATTGTTAATTAGACTATGTTTGTCAATCCTTAAGTTATGCCTTAATTTTACAAACACACAATTATATCATAAATAGTAAAATAAACGTGTTTAAGATAGTCAGTAAAATATTAATATAGTTATATTTCGAAAGAGCCATAATTGATAAAGTGGAGGTACATGGCCTAGTGGTCAGAGCAGCGGACTCGCATTCGAGGGATCATGGGTTCAGATCTCAGACTGGGCGATGTGTGTGTTTATAAACGACAACACCTAAGCTCCACGCGGCTTCGGAAGAAGGTAATGGCGAACCCCTGTTGGCCCTTTCGCCACAATTTTCTCTCACTCTTTCCTCCTGCAACAGGTGGGGAACCTATACGCCAATGAAACCGGCTCTTATGAACCAGGCATGGCTCGATACAGAACAGACAATAATTACATCATAAATAGTAAAATAAACGCGCTTAAGATAGTCAGCAAAATGTTAATATTGTTATATTTCGAAAGAGCCATAATTGATAAAGTAAAGTCGTGTGGACAAGTGGTTAGGGTTTCGATTCCGGTCCGGGTGATGCATTGTATTCTCGTGCAACACACTTCATTTCACGTTGCTCCAGTCCACTCAGCTGAAAACGAGTCAAAGCTGCGACGGACCGACTCCCATTCGTAGAGAATGTTGTGATCTCGGTCAGTTATGCGCTGTGGAAAAAGGGGATCAAGTTCCGGTTCTATGAGTCTTTGGAGTCGAGTCTAATAATCAATACAACATAGAAACGCATTCAATTCATTTCTCTTTCTTTCCCCACTAAACTAATCGATAACTAAAGATTAGTGCGGCGTGAAATATTTTGTGGGTCAATAGTAAACATCAAATGTTTTGAAAAAGAGAAGTGAAATATAGACGAGCAACAACCAGTGGATGTGTTTATAGGTTTTATCAATTATGACTCTTCCCAAATATAGCAATAATGATTTCAACGCGCGGTTTCAAATCAAAATTATTGTAAAACAAACTCAAAATCGAAACCTTTTAATCATTTTGATAAATTATTACATTCTAATTTTAAAAGCAAAACCGCAAATATTAGAATCTGCATTGAATATATCAGGAGAGAGAGGAAACTCCAAAATATTTCAGTAACTCAACGTAATAAAATATTCACATATTTTCTCAACAAAATATCAATAATTTAATATTTGGAGAAAATTTCCAGTTTCAGTGACAGGATAATTTCCTATGTCATGTGTCTAGCGGCCCTTTTACCCTTCTTGTATTTATCTGACTATTAAATAATTTGAATGCCTGGTCTTGGATATTGTCGCTTGTACCCTTAGAAAATACTTTAAAATACCATCTGTTCTTCAACAGTTATGGAGTGCTGTGTCTCGTCAAAAATTACAGAATGTTATCTTGACATGTTAGTTTTATTATTCTCAAAAGTATGGGAACGAAATTTTCTTAGGAGCTGCAAACCCAGATGCAAACATTTTTACAAACATAGTCAAGTTTTTTCAGTCGTAATATCAAAACAAACACAAGTACAATAATGATAATTATTATCATATTTGTACATCAATGTGGAGGCGCAATGTCCCAGTGGTTAGGGCAGCGGACTCGCGGCCATAGGAATGCGGTTTCGATTACCAGACCGGGCGTTGTGAGTGTTTATTGAGGGAAAACACCTAAAACTCCACGAGACTCCGGCAGGAGATGGTGGTGACCCCTGATGTACTCTTTCACCACAACTTTCTCTCACTCTTTCTTCCCCGTCCTCTTGTACCTGTATTTCAGAGGGCCATCCTTGTCACACTGTGTCACGCTGAATATCACCGAGAACTACGTTAAGGCTACACATGTCTGTGGAGTGCTCAGCCACGTGCACGTTAATTTCACGAGCAGGCTGTTCCGTTGATCGGATCAACTGGAACCCTCGACGTCGTAAGCGACGGAGTACCAACAATGTACATCAATGAAATCAGATAAAGCCAATAATAGATAATTACAGGAGTATTTTCAAAGCGTTTTCCTTGCCCAACAAAAAATTTAGAAATTCACTTGCCACCCTCCATCCCCATTCGCGAGTCTTTGTTGCTTGGTCACGTGTTGCACATATCATTCTCTTCTTGAAATGTTAAACAATTTGAAATGTTAACTCTCGTGTGCCGTCGTCGAATCCAGGCTTTAGTTTTCTTTAACTGCAATGTGACGCTGAGCATAATTCATTCCATTTTCTGTCAGGCTGCAATGAGGTCGTTCATAATGGTCGTGTTGAAATACCATATTTCACTGCCGTAGATCATCACTGGTAAGATGGAACGTGTTGAAGATCTCTCTTCTGATTTTCTTGATGCAAATGCATGCGATACGACCGTGGCATCTGCAGAAAAAACCAAACCGTGAGCAAATACGGTTTGCATTAGTTAGGCACATCCTTTCTCAAGTTAATCTGTTTTTCACTAATTGCAATAAGTGTAAATGAAAAATTGCGCTAAGCGGAAATGAAAAACTGGGTGGTCACTTTTGGAACGCCTTTTACATGTTACTGCTGGAATGACCTGATCGTAACCAGTAGCAGCAACGACGTGATTGGACGTATTAGATACTAGTCATAGATACACTATTTGTCAAAAGAAACAAATCATTTATTAACATATGTCATGGTGGGACCGGCTTTCATCATAGGCTTCCTCGATCAGTGTTGTCTCCAGGGGTTAAACAATGACATCTGTACAGGCGGACATACTAGCTAATGTGGTCGAAGATATTAAATGATATCTGACAAAAAATATATATGGGGGAATCATGAGGGAAATACTTTTGGACAAAGGTTTGTTCGGTCATGGTTGGATCGGTGGGGAAGGGGTGGGGGGTCATAAAACGAGACCACCACCGTCAACACCAGCACCTGCACCGCTACCACCACAGTCAACCCCATCATCATTATCATCATCATCATCATCATCGTCGTCGTCATCTTCGTCGTCGTCGTCGTCGTCGTCGTCTTTGTCATCGTCTTCAATAACAACAGCAATAATACTATCAGCATCAACAACCACAGCAACTAACATACTAACACTCCGATCATCACGGACAAGAAGAAGAAAAAGAAGAAGAGGAAGAATAATAGTAATAATAATAATAATAATAATAATAATAATAATAATAAGAAGAAGAAGAAGAAGAAGAAGAAGAAGAAGAAGAAGAAGAACAACAACAACAACAACTACTACTACTACTACTACTACTACTACTACTACTACTACTACTACTACTACAACAACAAAACAACGACAACAGCTACAAGAACAAGGATCGATACTTCACATACGGTAGACGTAAAAAACCGTTTTCGAAAATAAAGAAATAAAAGGAAGAAAGCGAAGCGGTCACAGCGAGGAACACCTTTAATAATAGGTTTGCTTCATCAGGTTTAGCCTGGAGGTTAAGCAACAACAACAACAACGACAACAACAAGGTGGTACGTAAAAATCACGTAGATTTTATGTAACAACTTTGTTGTTGATATATGTAATAAGTGTAGATATTTTATGTGTGAAAGAAAACTAGAAAACAGAAAGCAAAAACAAACAAAAACATGAGTCACAGCGGGAACGTCTTTTAAACGTCTGCTCGATCGGGGCTTGCTCGGGGCTAAATAACAACAACAACAACAACAACAGCAACAACACAATTCTCAATAAAAATTAGTGAAGCACTGCTCTGTATTTGCGCTTATAAAACGAAATCGATATTTTCTCATTTGAGGACTGGATGTCAAAATCAGAACACGCCAGACTTACTGCCTGGCGGTGATAAATTTTCACACAACCCTATTAGTTCTAAGTTCAATTCATGCCAAGGTCGAAAACCTTCTTTATTTCCAAAGGTCAGACTATAAGTACCAGTGAAATATTAGGGTCAATTAAATCGATTACATCTTCTCCCTCAATAATATTATATGGTATTGTGCCGACATTATTATGATTGCAATGTTTACCAATCGTGTTAGTTTTATTTGTAACGAACTGTCTTGCTGCTGCGTGAGACAATTGAAGAATTCTGTCTAATTTTGCACTGAGTGAATTTATGATGGGAAATGTCATTTAATGTTGATGATGATGGTTTTAATGTGAAGTTTGTGGAGGAACCAGAAAGCAAGGTACAACGCCCGGCACGCACGCTTACGTACATATTCCTTCAGACTTATACTCACTGTATGTGTGTGTGTGTGTGTGGTGTGTGTGAATTTTGTGTGTGTGTATATTGATATGTATGTGTAAGCATATATATGTATGTGTTTATGTGTGCGCGTTAATATGTGTGTATGTCCACCTTATTTTTAAAATATATAAATGTGAACTCACATACTATATTATCCAACAAATACATGAATGTATTTGCGTATATACATGCATGTACAAGCATAAATACATACAAGAAATTTCTCTCTCTCTCTGTCTCTATATATATATATATGTATATATATATATATATATATATATATATATATATATATCAATCTAACTATCTATCTGTATTTATACATACATAATTATGTATGTATGTATATATATATATGTATATATGTGTATGTATATATATATATATATATATATATATATATATATATATATATATATATATATATATATATATGTGTGTGTGTGTGTGTGTATGTATGTGTGTGTGCGTATATATGTATGTATATGGCACAAAGGTAGTGAAATCGTGGAGTAAGTTCCGCGACTTAGCTCCGAAGTCTGGCGGAATTGTTTAAACTGACAGGAAGAGAGGTGAGGACGGGTGTTGAAGCCTTTAAAACAGTATTTCGGTTAAATGGAGATTATTAGCTTTGGCAGGCATTTAAGAGAAAGTAGTTAACACGCATTTATAAGAAAGTCTTTGGTAGTAAGACAACCCGACTTAGTCTTCAACATTGTTTTGAAAATTTGTACGATAATGCTGGTGTCCAACCTTCCGTTGGGCAACACCAGTGATACTGGAGAATGGAAACCAATTCGGATGGGCAACTGCTGATCTTCTGTAATTACGTAGCTCAAACTTACGCCTTGCAGAAGAAATTCCAGCATTGCCTCACTGTGATGACACAACATATGAACCAGTTGCGATCTTGTGCTTAAGTTGCTCAGAACGAGGCTCCCGGGCTGATACCATCCAATTTATCATTCTTCTACCACAGTTCTGGAGGCGCAATGGCCCAATGCTTAGGGTAGCGGACTCGTGGTCATAGGATCGCGGTTTCGATTCCCAGTCCGGGTGTTGTGAATGTTTATTGAGCGAAACACCTAAAGCAGGGATGGTGGCGAACCCTGCTGTACTCTTTCACCACAACTTTCTCTCACTCTTTCTTCCTATTTTTTCTGTTGTGCCTGTAATTCAAAGGGCCAGCCTTGTCACACTGTGTCACGCTGAATATCCACGAGAACTACGTTAAGAGTACACGTGTCTGTGGAGTGCTCAGCCACTTGCACGTTAATTTCACGAGTAGGCTGTTCCGTTGGTCGGTTGAACTGGAACCCTCGACATCGTAAGCGACGGAGTGCCAACAACAACCACAGTTCGTCTACTTTACTAAGTGTGTGGGACATAGAGATACATCTAAACTAGACCAGAGACTGTATACACTACGCAAGGCACAATAAGAAGAGAAAAAGGAATCGGATTGCAGTTTACAATAGAGAAATGTACAGATAATCTTCACGAGGCCAGCAATAGAGGAAAGATAATGGTGGTTTATCACGAAATGCTAAATCTTTAAGTGGGCATTGCAACACTTTAAAGGATACGTCTCATAGAGTCAGTGATTGTACCTGAGAGAGACTATACCTTCTGGCAGGTAAACAGTTCGGACGAGACCAAGGATTATTGCGCTTGATTTGCTGTTACGAACTCACTGTTGATGTTACTGGAACCCACCCTGAGAGGAGCAGAACATTTATTTATCTCACTTCGACTTTATACATCGAATGACATTGTCAGCTTTGCTAATGTTTATTCTCTAAGCCTCTGTTCCACACAAGATACGTAGGACGATGGAGATTATAGTAAGCCCCAGGATGAAACAAGCTACTGATGCTTCATGACTTCAGTATCAGAGTGAGTGCCGAGCACGCACTCTGATCTTGCGATATTCGGGCGATATTCAACTGGCAGCGTAAATGACAATGGACGATGGTAGCACTAAGCTTGCACTCTCCAGGGATTTTGTGTTACCTTCACCTTTCGAACATGAAATGTCTTGTAGATATCTCCGTTCCAATTACTGATAGTACCTAGACCTGATGTGTATAGGACACCAAAACCTGAAGAGTTCTGACTACGATGCGGATCACGCTTCGGAAAGCTGTAAGATTACACTCCAGCTGCAGATGATGCACTTATTTGAAACGACAACGAAAGAACACCCATAAAAATTATTAAAAGTCATTAAGTTATCGTAGAACACGGAAGGTGACGCTCACGTGAGGTGGGATTTCTCTAAGAATCCAGAGTACTGCATCAAAGATCTTCGGTAAGAAACGGGTAAAAACACACAATTGGCTTGAGGCAAGCACAAGTAAGGAAGTCTATTGCTGACGTACATACATTTGCCACATAGCAACCTATAAAACTTAAGGCTTAAAAAGGAGTGTTACAACACAACAACTACTGGGGGACATGGGAAGCTAGAAGATTCCTGGGGGTAGATGTTCGGGGAGAAAAGGAATGGTTATAATGATTACTAAGAGAAGACACAACAAATGTGATGAGAAATAGGGCTACGAGTGCTTTGGGTGTACCTTAATGAAGGCGGAATGAGACCAACAAGCTCAGAAAAACAGAGGCTATTATAGTAACGATAGGAAAGATTAGAGGCTCAAGTGTGCCTGTTAATGGTTTAATGCCAAGTAACCGAGTCATCGAGTCGCTTTTTCCTCAATACGGTCCAGGGCGCAGTATCGTCATAAATGTGGAAACAATATGGTATTATGGGCTATACTTGAGCCTTCTTGAGATTCAGCAACTGTTGGTGATGGAAATATTTTTCTGAGCTGAAGAAAACAGCCAGTCTCCAGGATGCGATGGTAGCCGTGTTAAGGCAATACTTATTGCCACGAGAGCACCTCGGCGAAAGTTAGATCCAACATTTGGAGCGATCGTGTGAGTTCTGACTGCAGCTCAGGTTTAGGAATCGTAAGGTGTTGTTATCTTCATATCAATAATGCTTGAGTGTTTTTCTTGATAAAAGAGACAATACTGCTTTGGTACCACTGGAGGATGCTCTCTTGGAATCAATGCAGATTTAGCCTGTGGCGTCTAGTTTTGGTGTAATACAAGGTTTCACAAGATTAAAGGGAAATGAAGAGTTGTACCATCTGCAAAAGATTGAGCGCTGTTAAACATGCCTTTTCCTTATTTAAGACAACAATGTACAGTTTAAAGGTTATTTAGCTGCTATTTTTAGCAGCTTCAATTAACCACCTATGGGTCTCTCGTTTGGTCCTGTATCCTTGTTGGTTTTGCTAATGGCTTTTGTTTTTGTTATTGATACTGCTATTAATTTGTTGCTCATGTAGCCGATGCTCATAATGTTTTCGCCGATAAAATAACATACCAGTTATATACTGGTTTTCATTCATCGTCTCCTCTCGCTTTAGCCCATATTTGTACTTTGACTGTGGCATTCTCATAAGCCGCAGCTGGGACGATTTCGTCTCCCTTCGATTTATATTGCTTTCTTTTAAAACGCAGTACGTCTATAAGAGATGTTGTCTCGGGACGGAAACTACAGTAAGCTGCATGTTAACGGTGAATATACCTTAATTATGACACAAAGATGGCTATTGTGTTTACATTGATTTGTTGATGTTGTTGTTATTGTTATTGCTGTTGTTGTTGATAATGTCAGTTTAACCTCAGATCAAACCTGAATAGGCTGATTTCTGATGAAAGATATTTCAGCAATGACCATCTAGTATATAAATTTTTGGAAGAATAAAAGGGACTAAATTACCTACTTTATCTTGATTTATTTAATATGAAAGGAAGTGTGATTTGAGAAAGCTTTACATACACACACACACACACACACACACATACACACACACACACACGCATATGCATACATATATATCTATATACAGACATATATAAATGTATTGATAAATAGATTCATACATACATACTCATCTACACTTACATGCACTTTATACACGTATGTACATAATATATATATATATATATATATATATATATATATATATATATGTATGTATGTATGTATATATATATATATATATATATATATATATATATATATATATATATATATATATATATATATATATATATATATATATATATATATATATGAAGCATTTGTATCGCGCAGGTCGATCTGTTTTTGCTGTTGTTTGATATTGATGGCTTTTGTTCTTGCCGTTAGCGTTCTTGTTGTTGTTGTTGTGGTGGTGGTGGTTGTCGTTGTCGTTTTTGTTGTTGTTGCTGAAGCTATCGATTTCAATTAGCAAAGCACAGTTGATTTTCCACAACGGATTTAATTGATAGACATCCGATACTTGAGAGGCAAAAGAAAAATAGAGGCTTTCAGATGACTTAGTTTCCTTTCAATGGAAATTTGCTCGCTCGCGCGCACTCACAGAGTTGCCTTCACATATACGCTCCTATACACACACACATATATATATATATACCAATACGCATATATACTTACACAATCACATGCACTGCCGTTCACGCACGCGCGCACATACTCACAGTCATGCGCAGTGGCAAACGCATAGACACATAGAGACACGCAACAGCTTATATGGCTTCGTTCTCAAGGCATTCGTTCTACAGTATAACTTTTATTATTATGTAAACTGAGCAATGTCACGCGTCATTGAGCCCTGACATGTGACAGGATGCCACAGTCATTGTTACGATGTGGTAGAGGAAGTAGAGGGTGAGAATTTGAAACCAAAATGTCAAATCAGGTCGTAGAGTAACGGATGTGGACAGCTATAATGTGATTTAGAGTTATCGCTAAAAGGAAGCAATGTGTAAATTTGAGGTTAAAATGTTATGGAGGATGACTTAATGTTGAGTGTCGAAGGGTTGGGGTTTAAGAACGGAGCATTAATTTAGACGTATGAAACAACAAATACACTGATTACATCCGTAGGATGTGTGGGGAAATATGACGTATGAAAGCGGCATTAGATTTTGACGTATAAGCGCGATATGCATTCATTACGTATCAATGAAATTTGAAGGATGTGACGTAATAATTCAGTGTTGGTTTTCAACGTATCAAACGGCGTATATGTCGATTACGTATAAATGAGAGAAAAGAATTCAGTGAGAAATTTTCGACTATGTGCTGGTATGGCTGTGTGGTTAAAAAGCTCGCTTTGAAGTCATGAATGTTCGGGTACAGTCCCATTGCATGACCTCTTGGGCGAGTATATTCTACTATAGCCCGTGACTGTGAAAGTCATTGTGTCTGCAATACCTTAAAAGGAGCAGTAACGGCATCAAACGCGCCAATCTTGAACGAACTATAAAGTCCATGTACAATGCTCCTCCTTCCAAGCTCAGCAAGAAAACAAAGAAACTATGATATAAGCGAAAACCATCAAGAAAAGTCAATAGATGAGTTAATGCTTAAAATATCACTCTCTCTGTAATCTGAGCATTTGCCAGTGAGGACATACTGCTGACAAAGCCGAAAGCGGCAGAAATGCGCGTCTAGAAATCTCTCCTCTGGGCGATTTTTTCTTGCCTTGGGATTCATAGTCAAACGGCTGGGTAGAATTGCGCGAAAATCTATACATATATGTAGAATGATCGGGTGGTGATGCTGGACTTTGTATTTTTTCATAGCTTTAATGGTTACCGAGATAATCTACTATAATCATAATCATATGTTTATGAATGAGAAAGGAAGGGGTGATACATGAATAAGGAAGGAAGAGGGGTGATGTCATATTTTTTTCTCAGCTCCCATGGTTACCAAGATAATCTATTACAATTACACTCTTGTGTTTATGAATGAGAAAGGAAGAGGTGATACATGAATAAGGAAGGAAGGGGTGATATCATACTTGGTAGTAGGATGATGAAAAATGTACGCTGAAAAAAATAAACGAAACAGCGTTTAAAATCTGTGTGAATATATGTGTGTATATGTAAAAGGGGGTATGTGAATGTGTGTGTATGTGTGAGTGTGTGTGTTTGCGTGTGTGAGTGCGTGTGCGAGCGCAATGGAAGTGGGATCGTTGGGGTATGTGAAAGTGTGTGTGCGTGTATGTGTGTGTGTGTGTGTGTGTGTGTGTGTGTGTGTGTGTGTGTGTGTGTTGTGTGTATGTGTGCGCGCGCAATGGAAGTGAGATGGTTAACATTCAACGCTGAAAAGAATAATCGAACAGCGTTTCAACTCTGTGTATTTAGTATGTTTCACTTGAGTAAAATCGGTTCTCTATAAAGGTGCGTGTCTGTTTTTTGTTGATATAAAGTTATTTCTTTGGTTTTCTCGACCAAATTTTATTTAGCGTCATTATTATTAAATTTATGCATTTCTAATCAATTTTGAGATAGTTGATATCGAGTCGCAGATTTTTCACAAAGTATTTGGTGATTATTTGCTTTATTTCTTGGGCAAAATTTACAACTTAAAATAAAAAAAAATATTATTTCATTCAAAAATTGATGAGCTTTGTTTTTAGTAATGATTTGAAATGGCAAATATTTTTTCTAACTGTATTTGCTTGGAAAAAAAATGACATCACAATTCTTTATACTTACTTTTACGATGTGCCTAAATAAAAACCATCGTTATAGATCAGCGTTTCTCAACCTATTTCGCAATTCGGCTCCCCTTGGACTTTGCAAAATTTATTTCTGCTCCCTGTGTTGATGAAAAATTTAATCCAGCTCCCCATGTATGTGAGATAGACCAGGCGGCCCATGAAAAATCTGACAAAGGGAGATGGAGAGTCACGAAATTTTCATAGAGCTGGAGGGTCCAATCGAAACAGGGGACCCGAAATGATAAGGTTGAGAAACGCTGTTATAGATTATATATATATATATATATATATATATATATATATATATATATATATATATGCGTGCACCTGCTTATATTTACATCGATTTTATGAAATCGTGTTGTTTGTGTTATATTATTTTCCATCCGATGATAAAGAAGTAGATAGACTAACAGAGATCGATAAAGTAAGTTGGAGCGCGAAATGAGTTGTAGACAGGATCGTCTTTATTGAATAAAAACCCGCGAATGTGTTGCCCTAGCACATTCCCGATGCCTCTATATTAGAATACTCACGTACGCACACACGCACATGTATATATCACATATATATGTATATATGTATATATATATATATATGCGTGTGTGTCAGTGTGTGTGTGTGCAAGCGTGTGCGTGTGTATGTGTATGGTGTGTTTGTGTGTATGTCAGGCATCTGTAATTCCTTATGTTTACATACATAGGTAAATATATGTGTGCGTGCGTGTGTCTATACACTTGTATGTATATGGCTATATTATATATACATACGTACATACATACATATATTATCTATATATATATGTGTATATACATATGTATATATATATATATATATATATATGTATGTATATAGATATGCATATATACATATATACACAGATATTTACACACACACATATTTATTGTATTTAAGTCTATAAATGTATTCATATCTATCTACCAATCTATATCTATATCTATATATGTTTATAAGTACATGTGTATCTATCGATATATGTGTGTGTGTGTGTGTGTGTGTGTGTATTATTATTATTACTATTATTACTTTTATTATTATTATTGTTATTATCCTTATAATTATCATTATTATTATTATTCTAAAAGATAAGGAAATATATGTATATATATAGACAGAGATAGAGAGAGAGAAAGATAAAGAGAGAGAGAGAGAGGGATAGGGAGAGAGAGAGAGAGAGAAAGATAAAGAGAGAGAGAGAGAAAGATAAAGAGAGAGAGAGAGAGAAAGAGAATGACATATACACACTCACACACACACACATAATCACTGCTTATGTACTTAAGAACTGAAAGTGGTTTTGGTAATCTCCTTTCTTCCCCTTCTTTTCAATTATTTTGCCGTATTAAGGAGAAAGGGTTGACACAGCACGTGTTATTTGATGGAGGGACTTTTTCATTAATTATAGCACATACCATAGGGATTTCATCGGTTGTAAAATATTTAAGGGATAGCTTGTTTGTTTAGCCGTGTCTTAATACAAACAGACGTCAAACTGGATAGACTGACAATACCCAGCTGACAAGTGGTTGTTTCCTTGCCCCCAAGGACCTTAGAAAGTTTTTACACATATTCAGAGGCACATTTGGACATAACTCCGCACATGTGCATCCCTCACACCACACACAACACGTACATATGCTTCCTTACATGTATATATATATATATATATATATATATATATATATATATATATATATATATATATATATATATATATATATATATATATATATATATATATACATATATATGTATGTATATAAACAGTGCGTCCGACTGGGAAACTTGATGGCTTTTGAACGAATACGATGTTCATATCCATCAGATTTTTAAACTGGCGGACTGTGTGTGTATAAGTATGTATGCATGTATGTATGATTGTACGTATATTTGTATGTATTCATGTATGTATTCATGTATGTATATCCGTATGTATGTATGTATCTATCTATCTATCTATGTATGTTTGACTTTGTAACATTCGCATGACACGTCAATTCTTTCCCACCTAAGTACCATGGTTTCTTTTTGGAGTAATATTACAATTAATTATTTATTGTTCAATCTACATCATACGGTCAAAATATGACTTGAATTACAGTTTAGTTTTGTATGTATATATAATTTAGCATTCTCTCTCTATATATATGTAAAATAAAAAGCGATTTTTCCTCATTAATGTTTATTTATCTTTAATACAAAGCAGAGAGTGAGTGACCATGCTTGAAGTGACGCGCTGTTTCTATTTTCTTTCATGCACGCGCACATTTCGACGTCTTTTCATCTCACTGTTATTAATCATGGATATTTACATTGATATTTTCAGTGAATATACGTTAAAGTTGTGTATTAATATCTTAATGAACTCTTGGAGCGATGAGTAAAACACAAGTTATTAGACGTATCTTCCAAACACTTTCAGTAACATTCAAATGTTTGTCGGTGGGAAAGGTCATATTGGTGAGAATTCCGTTGTAAGGATGAAACAAATATTTGTTGAAATTAAATGTACGAAGACTAAGTGTAAAAGAACTTTTGGATGTCGGTCGGAAAAGGGATTTAGCAACTTGGTGGAATAAATCGTATGCACACAAACGCGCGGGCGCGCACGCACACACACGCACATGAATGCAAAGGACGACAACAGGGACAACAGAGGAAGAATAATTTGACAAATCCGGTATTTATATATATATATATACATGCTCCAGCATGACCGCAGCCACTTGGCTGAAACCCATAAATAAATAAATAAAAAAAATATATATATATATATATATATGTGTGTGTGTGTGTGTGTGTGTGTGTGTGTGTGTGTGTGTGTGTGTGTGTGTGTGTGTGTGTGTGTGTGTGTGAATATATGCATATTCTTTTGAAGATGATAACTCACTCCGTTATTTCAAGTTTCCTGCTATTGTGCTAGTATTAACAGGCACCTTTTTTTACTGGCGTGATATATGTCAACGCGTCTTGTATCAAAACTATGAACGGTTCTGCAACAACTACCAAAAATATAGTTGTAGACGTTAGCACTGGTTTACACAGTGTCCATCTTTCAAAACCTCAGTTTAGAGCAAGTACAAGATTTGATATAAATTGTAATATTAGACACTATATCCAATTATTTGAACCAAAAAAGAAAAAAATGAAAGCAAGTTTCAAAGACGTGATCCGAAACACGTATCAATTGATTGCCTATCTCAATGTTTAATATCACTTTACGATGAAAATCTTATTAGTTAATTAATTCAATCATGGCTATAAATTCTTGTATATAATTTGATTTGTTCATATGTTCTGTTGTACATTATGCAATTTTCTTCTAGTACTAATTGACAAATCTACACCACGAGATGATATATTTTCAATATTGAGTGATGTATATAAAAAGAATTATGACCGTAGAATAAGATGTAACTAGTTATGGTTACTCAAATCGTAGTTCAACGTTGCAATTTTATATGAAGTGGCGGAATAGCTTCAGCTTGAATTGGCTTGAGATTTGAAACTGCTGGAGAGAAACTGGCAATGAGGTCAATACCAAGGATAGAGTTATTTGAAGCTTATCTAGAATGGGAATGAGGGGTTTTTAGGCGCAGATGTTCTGGCGCAGACATTTTGGCACAGGCGTTTTGGAGCAGACATTTTGGTGCAAGCGTTTTGCTGTCGCTGCTTCGACGCTAGCTTATTTGACGTAAGACATTATAATGTATCTCTCGTTCTCCTCCCTGTATCTTTTTCTCTGTCTGTCTGTTTGTCTGATACTGTTTCTGTGTGAGAGTATACTTTTGATTATGTGTATGAGGTGAGTGAAAGTGTTTTTATGTTAATCGGACTCAATTCAATAAATTGTAACGTCTCTCTCTCTCTCTATCTCTCTCTCTCTCTCTCTCTCTCTCTCTCTCTCTCCCCTTCTCTCTATCTCACACTGTTTTATATCTGTATATATATATATATATATATATATATATATATATATATACTTATACACATATATATCTGGGTATATATATACTTATACACATGTATATATGTATATGTATATATATATACATGTATGTGTGTATTATATATATATATATATATATATATATATATATATATATATATATATATATATATATATATATATATATACATACATATATATATATATATATATATATATATATATATAGTTAAAAAAAACAATAACAAAAAAACAACAAAGTGAGGACGTGATATGGATAGTATTATTGGACGCTCAGGAAAGGAAAGAGAGAGTGTATGACGTTTCGGGCGTAGCCCTTCGTCGGAAAGATGGAAAGTTCGGAGAATGGAAGAACGGAGAAAGAGGAAAATGGTACCGATGCCCACGAGGTTACATTATGAAAAGGGTGATATATATATATATATATATATATGTATATATATATATATATATATATATATATATATATATATATATATATATATATATATATATAAAATCTGCGCCCATGTATCTGTGTGCGAGTGTGTGTATTTTTCACCTGTGTCAAAAAATACAATCCCCAAAGCAGGCTGAATATTTACTCCACTGTGCCAATCGACTGTTGCCAAACATCTGTGCCATTCCGATTAGGAACAAGGCGCTACGTCGAAGACTCAGCTATAGTGAAAGATAACTTTAGTAATGCATTGAAAAAGGACCTGATGTGAGTACACTTGCTAGCCTATAACTTACTTTCAGGTATTTTAAGACCAGGCGCATTGAGAGTATATTCTCTTACGCCTAAAACGCAGCCAACCCACGAAGTAACAATACACACACCTTGTATATGTGTTTTCGATTTTGTTCATATATATATATATATATATATATATATATATATATATATTGATAGGAAGAACAACAAAAGAAAGAAAGAGACCTCTCTCTCTCTCTCTCTCTCTCTCTCTCTCTCTCTATATATATATATATATATATATATATATATATATATATATATATATATGAATATAATATGAGTGTTTATGAAATTACGTATATATACGTAATTTCATTATATATATATATATATATATTTATATACGAACATATGCGTAAGTATATTTCATACGTACACACACACACACACACACGCATACATATATGTAGATATGTGTGAGGGAGTGAGGGAGTGAGTGCGTGTGTGTGCGTGTGTGTTAGCAGTAACGTACGGGAGAAAAAAGTACCCAATACTATTAGTAAAATGTAATTACATTAATTGGCCAAAATCATTATCCGTGCCTCATTGACTTGCTTCCTAGACACGCGTCTTCAGACTGAGACTACAATGGAACAGAAACAGGAAATCATAATAATAAGAACAATAACACACACACACACACACACACACACACACACACACACACACGCATGCATACACACACACGTACGTATATTATACTTTGCTCAATTGATCAGGCGTGTCTTACCTACTGTATATTTAATATTCTTTTATTAGTTTTAAGTATGTGCAGCTCTGTGAACGCACGTGACTTACTGGCTTGGATATTCGCATTGTGACAGTAAAGTCTTGAGTTCGATTCGCGGCGGCGGCACGTTGTATCCTTGAGCAACATATTTTATTTCGCGTTGCACCAGTCCATTCAGCTGGCAAAGGTGAGTTGTACCTGTAGTTCAATGGACCAATCAACTGGAACACTCAACGTCGTATTTAACGGAGAGTTAGGCCATGTGCGAGGCTGTGTAGCAAGAAGCTTACTTTCGAAACACCTGGTTCCGGGTGGCATCATGGACAAGTGTCTTCTACCATTTACGCACTGGGGTCGATGTAATCGACTTAATCCCTTTGTTTGTCCCCTCCGTGTTTAGCCCCTCTGTGGGCAATAAAGAAATGTATATAAGTGTGTATGTGTGTGCGTGGATAACCGGTGCTGATGTCTTGTTTATGTTTGGGCAAAAGAAAGCCATAGAGTAACTTCCAGACTCGTAAAACGAATATAAAACTTTGGCTCGATTCGTTCGACGAAATTCTTCACATGCCGGTGCCTCGATATGGTCACAATCTAATGACTGAAACAAGTGGTTGGCACTCCGTCGGTTACGACGACGAGGGTTCCAGTTGATCCGATCAACGGAACAGCCTGCTCGTGAAAGTAACGTGCAAATGACTGAGCACTCCACGGGCAGGTGTATTCTTAACGTAGTTCTCGGGGAGATTCAGCGTGACACAGAGTGTGACAAGGCTGACCCTTTGAATTACAGGCACAACAGAAACAAGAAGAAAAAGTGAGAGAAAGCAAGGTTCGCAACCATCCCCTGCCGGAGCCTTGTGAAACTTTGGGTGATCTCGCTCACTAAACACTTACAACGCCTGGTCTGGGAATCGAAACCACGATCCTGCGACTGCGAGTCCGCTGCCCTAACCACTGGGACATTGCGCCTCCATGGCTGAAACAAGTAAACGAAAAGAAATAATCCTAAGCGTCTCGTTTGTTCACACGCTATTTGCTAAACAGCTAGCTCCTTTGCAGAATCCCTATTATGGTGATTCTCCCTTTTTGTCATGTAGAGACTCAAATGTTAACTCACTGTCATGCATTGGTACGCTTTCTGTTCCTGCATCCCTTTTACTTAGTGTCTCCTTTACTGTCTCTCTTTCATGTAGAATTTCCCTTTCTGTTTCACTAATGTATAGACACACCTTTAGCCATTAACGAGTAAAGACTCTTTTATTGTTTCACTATCATATGTAGGCGTCCTTACTGACTCACTGTCATATAGAGACCGTCTTACTGTCACGCTACCGTGAAGAAACTACCTTGGTTACTCCACATTATTGCGTAAGAAGCATAGGGCGGTTTCTCGCTTTCTCTGGCGTACATATTCCTCCCTAACAGATGAGACGCCGGTCTTTTGCACGGTTACTCATATGTACCAGCTGAGTGGAATGGAGCAACGTGAAATGAAGTGTTACTCAAGAACACAACGCATCGCCTAGTCCAGGAATCGAAACCACAATCATGTATCCAACAGAAAGCAGCTTTACTATCTATTATCGAATGGAGCCTCCTGTAACTGTCTTTTCATTATGTGTAGGCTTCCTATTGTGAAAAGTATTTTTGACGTCTCACAGTCACGTAAAAACTTCAACACCATCTACAATCATATAGAAATTATTGTACGATAATGGAACGAAGTCTGTATTCATGATGACGGAGACACATCAACGCATTATCCATAAAGAAACTCATTGTCTCTTGTACAGAGTTCATTAATATCTGACTCTTATGCAGAGACTCTCTTATACTCTCGCTATCAATGGTTTAAAAATTTCGGTTCAAGTTCAAAAATTTTAATGGAGTCGTGGTTCAAAATCAGTGTTCAACCGCTTCCTGTTTTTATCAAACCTTAAAAATCATAAAAGGCAAAGTCGACCTCAGTGGATTTTGAACTCGGGGCGTAATGAGTGGAAAGAAACGTCGCTTTGAATACAGTACCTTCCACGCACTACCAATGGGGAGACTTTAGCTGACTGATCATGCAGTATTTCTCTTACTGCCTTACAATTAATTACACAGAGGCACACTCGTTAGCTCATTAGCAGTAGAGATTTATTTGCTGTTTCAGTAACATGTAGAATCTCCGTCGGCGGTTCACTACTATGCAGCGAGTGCACCCTCGAAATATCATGGATGGATTCCCCATTTTGACCAATGAAGTACGTCCATCGTTATAATCGACTATAAAATTACCTAAGATGTGTGGTCATGTTCGTATTTTGGTTTCAGATTTTGATAGCCCTCGACTGGTACTATTTTTTTCGACCGCGAAAGGATGAAAAGCAAAGTCGACCTCAGCGGAATTTGGCTTCCGAATGAAAAGACGGATGAAATGTCACTAAGCCTTTTGCCCAGCGACATATGACATGAAATGTGTCTTCTTGTTCGTGTATTAGAAACCAAAGAACTACACTGCTGAGGTACAAGACAAAATACGTTCCAGTATTTCTATTTACACAAAGTTATTTTTACGATTTGAGTTCAAATTCCACCGGGGTCAATTGTCCCTTTTATCATTCCGAAGTCGAATAAAAATGTGTCCTCTCTTAAAAAGTGAAGTCTTATACGATCAATATTGTAAATTACACACACACACACACACACACACACATACACACACACACATGCACACACATGCACACACACGCACACACACATACACACACACATATATATATATAATGTATGTTTGTATGTATGTATATATATATACATACATAAATATAATGGTTTTATTGACACCTACACTTTGAAACGATGAGTGTGTGTCAGTGCTTATGTATGAATGTGTGTACGTGTGTGTAAGTTTGTGTTCCTGTGTATTGAGTTTATCACAGCGGTCATTAATTTTTAATTAAAGACTATGTTTGATCATTTAGACTGTAAACATAACCACCGATAATCACTGTCGAAATTGCTTAGATGTAGATAAATTAAATTACTTGTTATTTCGAATTACCTTTGTATACATTTTATTTATTTATGTGTATTATACCGGGGGAACCTAACCATACATACGTACATACATACATACATACATACATACTTAAAATCATACATACATACATACAAACCATTCGTACATACGTATGAGATGTACGTACTTTTTCGTTTATGTGTTTTTCTTGAGTTAGTTTGAAGAACAGATCTACTCTTATCCTGCATTTTCTGTATTTTTATAAAATTTCAATTGAGCTTATTCGAATAATCTCCCTTGATAATTGTCTTCAGATTCCAGACACTCCTAGAAAGAACTCGATCTTTCTAACGGCATTCAAAATCTAAGTCGACCGCTTTTTGTAACGTTCTGTATAATATAAATATTATTACATATTACTCACCAGTTACATATGGGAGCATACTTTGTTTCTTAACACTCGTCTCTTTACTCATTCTCTTCTCCACTCCCTTTTTTTCAACAATTTTTCTTGTAGCTTTAAGTGTATCTCCCTGCATTGAACACCCATATATATGTAGTCCGCAACGAATGAATTCTGTATTTTATGGGTAACTTGACGACTGTTGGTGTTAGTGGGGGAGGTGAAGTTTGCCTTTAAGGGGTACAACTGCTCAGGAATTATCATTTCTATTTCCTTTTGAGAAGACTTTTTCATTTCAGTACGAGAACATATGAAATAATGTTTCCAAAAATTCGTTTTTTCTTTTCTTCTCATTTTGAGTGTCCTAATGGTTGTAGATAACGTCATTTCGCTCTTATTTGAACATCTCACTACAGCATTACTTTGGCATCAAGAAACTAGTTCGTCTGTGTTCATTGAAAATATTTAGGAATTACATACCCGTTTACTCTTACTCTTTTACTTGTTTCAGTCATTTGACTGTGGCCATGCTGGAGCACCGCCTTTAGTCGAGCAGATAAACCCCAGGACTTATTCTTTGTAAGCCTGGTACTTATTCTATCGGGCTCTTTTGCCGAACCGCTAAGTTACGGGGGCGTAAACACACCAGCATCGGTTGTCAAGCGATGTTGGGGGGAAAACACACACACACACACACACACACACACACACACACACACATGTATATATATATATATATATGATGGGCTTCTTTCAGTTTCCATCTACCAAATCCACTCACAAGGCTTTGGTCGGCCCGAGGCTATAGTAGAAGACACTTGCCCAAGGTGCCACGCAGTGGAACTGAACCCTGAACCATGTGGTTGGTAGGGAAGCTACTTACTACGCAGCCACTCCTACGCCTTTCTTTTCTTTCCTTACTCTCTTAATAGTGAAGAAAAGAAGTGAAGAGATAGAGGCAAAGCAATGAAAGCCTCACCGTCATTTAAAATTAGAATTATCATTATACACGAGTACAATCGATATTTTCTCTTTCCTTTCTATTATCTTTTACTTGTTTCATTCATTAGATTGTGGCCATGCCGAGGCACCACCTGTTCAGTCTACCCAACTATTCCCTATTTGTATATAAAAGAAACGTAACTCGTGCTGGCGTTCTTTACCACGTGCTGTTCCGGTTGACTAATCCCAAGTAACAGGCTCCGAGCATAAAGGTTACTCTCAAAAAACTGTTTCTCAACCATTTTTGGCTTGAGACCCCTTGGATTCCCATTTTATTGGGATGGACCCAGTATTAGGAGTAATTGTAACTGGTATCTCTTACTTGTTTCAGCCATTAGGCTGCGGACATTCTGGGGCAGCACATCGAGGACGTTTTTTGTCGAATGAATCGACTCCTGTAGTCTTTTTTCTAAAAGCTTGGTGCTTAGGCAATCGGTGTCTCTTAACAACCTCTGTTGCATATACATACATGTGTGTGTGTGTAATGTTTTTTTTCTTTTATTTGTTTCAGTCATTTGACCGCAGCCATGCTGGAGCGCCGAACCACTAAGTTACGGGGACGTAAATATACCAATATCGGTTGTCAAGCGATGGTGGGAGGGACAAAACACAGACACATAAACACACACACATACACACACACACACACACACACACACACACACACATATATATATATATATATATATATATATATATATATATATACGACAGGCTTCTTCCAGTTTCCGTCTATCATGTGGTTTCCGTCGGCCCCATGTGGTTGGTAAGCAAGCTACTTACCACACAGCGAGTGTGTTTATGTTTGTATGAGTGCGTGCGCGTGCGTGTATATATATATGTGTGTGTGTGTATGTGTGTATAAGTGTGTGTGTAAGTGTGTTTGTGTGTGTTTGCGTTTGTGTATGTTTTGGTTACGTCATCGTAACTTAGTAATTCAGTAAAAAAGTGAATCATTGAATAAGTACCAGGTGTTAAAACGATATGTATTGGGTTGATTTGTTCGTGTAAACTTCTTGAAAGAGGTGCCACCCGTTAGACTACAGTCCAATGACTGAAATCTAGAAGAGAAAAAAGATAGTATATGTACGTTATATACTGTTAGTGCAGTCATAATAGATGTGTTCTCCAATATATATTTCACGCTATATTGCCGTATGTAACTCGTCCAGAATTACCCACAAAAAATGCATAATTAATGATGCTAGAAATGAGTGCAGCACAGCAGAACGTCAAGGTAAACAGGCAGGTAACATATATCAGCCACACACAGAAATATACAACTGACGAATGATTTAGAAATCTGACGGTTAAAATTCAAATTTCTTTGATTACACCTATATTAATCGTATTGACGCAGACATATAGAAAAAGGCAGCAACATACGCCAAAAGCACTTCATATTGAAGTTGAGACTACAAAAGTTTAGAAACGTTTATAATTTTATAGCTCC
>NC_142934.1:110889643-110904643 GCF_046866305.1 Octopus bimaculoides | reverse complement strand
AGGTTTTTGAGAGGTACAGTTCTTTAAAAATCCCCTAGGTATTATATTCAAGCGCGAACTATACTCGAGGATTTACGGTATTTGCCGTCTATTTTCAGCATAGGCATAGTCTCTTCTATACCCTTAATTATAATTGTATTTTATACTATTATGAATTTCTATATAAGAATTCACCTTAATAAGTCTATATTATATGCTGGCTACTGATAAAATATATAACGGCTTTATTCTTTATTATATATATAAATAACGTTCTTGTCTTAATAACTGATGAAAATGCCTAGAAGCTTTCTGCTCCGGTATTTGAAACTCTGAGTATTATTATGACAACTTACTGATTGTCCTTTATTACATACACGCGCGCGCGCACACACACACACACACACACACACACAGATATATAATCCAAGAAAATTAGGGGCTGTGAATCCAACCCACTAAGGGATAATATCTATCCAATTTACTGCTGGGAGGATACCCAATTATTGTTACGCTAGTGTTTTGAAAAATAAACAGGTAAATTGACATAGTACAGCGTCTGCAAGTTGATGAGTACCACATATTCCCCTCCATTTTCTTATTGCTATACACAACACGTATCGATAGATTCTATATAATAAAAGACTTTAGTATTTTTATTCTATATAATTCTATAATTTGTTCTCAATTATCGGTGAGTTATGCTCAGTGCTAGAGTGAATGTGTGTGATGTCTTGCCTTGATTGAATTTGTTTGAACTAACCTGTCCGACAAGTGCTAACTAGCTGACGATTTACTTCTTAAATCCTTTTACTGGTTCCAGCTAATTATCTGTGAAACTAGAAAGACAAGTAAAATAGGGGATTTAGCAGATAAGTTATAAAGCAGATAAACATTTATAAACCTGTTTCGAGAAGGAAAATCTTGAGCAAACAGCGAATTTGGTAATGTGAATAAAGACTTGGTAAACATTATATATGTTTCGAGTGATATTAGTGAGTCTGTTCATTTTCAACCCCGACATTCCTAGATTCGTGATTACATAAGTATAACAATAAATAGTGCGTATTCATGTGTAAATGTGGAGGCTTAGCTGTGATGGGTGTTGCACTAACGACGAACTTTTTGGGTCATGTCCACATGTGACAAAATATACCTTTTACGGTTTTGCGCCCCCCCCCCCCCGATCACGGATAGAATCCGCACTTTTAGTATGTTCCTGCACAAGCTTTCCATATGTCCTAACATTTTTTAAATTTTTATATATATATTTTTTAATTTTTTAATTTTTTAATTGTGTGAATGTGTACGTGTGTGAGTATATGTATATGTATGTATATATTTTATATGTATATGTGTGCACGTCTGTATATATGTATATGAGTGTGCACGTGTGTATAAATGTATATGAGTGTAAGAATCTGTCAGGTGCATGACTGCGACTTTCATGCACACGTCCCCTTCTTTTATACGGATATGCATATGCATGTATATCTGCGGTTGTAGGTGTGTGATTGGAGAAAGTATATGTATACCTATATATATGTACTGTTTGTTCCAAATTATACATATATAAGGTGAAGTATATTTGCCACTTAAATGTGGCTGACCCCTAAGGGTGGATGTTGCTGTTGCTTTTAGCCCCAGGAGAACATCTCGTCCAATTGTCTTGACTGTCAAGACTATTGAAAAGGTTGCAAGACACAACGAAAATTTTAGGAAAATAAAAAGAAAAATAAGTGGAAATTTTAACGGTGAGTGTGTTAAATTTTAAGGCACAATAAGAAAATGACTCTCCTCAGACACAACAGAATATGCTTCAACACACGAAATCACATAAAAAATCTTGCAAACCAAATCCCAAAACGAATATATATATATATATATATATATATATATATATATATATATATATATATAGGAGAATGTACGAAAAAAAAACAACCACAGACGAGGACAGGTGGTGTAAACAACAAAAGGATGTATTAGTATGACGCTCGGGAATACGGAAAGTCTTTAACGTTATATATATATATATATATATGTGTGTGTGTGTGTGTATATATATATATACATACATATATATATATATATATATTATTTTATTTTATCTAGTTTCAGCTCATGAGCTGTGGCCATGCTGGGGCAGCGCCATATATATATATATATATATATATATATATATATATATATATATATATATATATATATATATATATATATATGTGTGTGTGTGCGTGTATGTGTAGGAAAGCAGAGCAAACAGGAAGCAAAGTGAAAACTTAAAAGACAGGGAATATAGACAAGGACACGATACACGAAATATTCGCAGCTGAATTTTCTTCGTCAGTCAATGACCAAAGATATCATCGTGATTTCGTACCATTATCATTAAGACCACTCAATCTTGGTGGTGCCAGTACTGTTATTAAGCTACTGGGAAAAAGTTAGCGAATTTATACTGAGATAGAAACAAGCAAGACATATATAAATACAACAGGCGAAGAATTATGCATATATAACAACGCGAAACCTTACGGCTATATACAACAGAAGAAGAAAAAATAATAATTTTACAAATACCACAAATACAACAGAAAGAGCTTTGTAGTTATCAAACGAACTAAGTGCGGTAGCGTAAGGTGAGATGGAGTTAGTCCTGAATGACGTAGCTGGAACACCGACCAGCACGACCAGTCCGGCTAAAGGCAGGGCGAAAAAGAATGACACTACCTTCACTAGACACCGGTCACGTGTCAGGGCAGGGGAAGCACAAGGCGAGCTGGCAGAATCGTTAAGACGCCGGGCAAAATGCTTAGCGGCATCTCGACCTTCATTACATTCTGATTTCAGTTCTAATGTCACGAGGTCGACCACCTTGTTTTCCATCCTTTCGGGGTCGATACAAAAAAAAAAAGGTACCAGTTGTGGACTACGGTGGATGTAGTCGATTTTCCTCCTCAGTTTCAGGCCTTGTGCCTACAATATATATATATACATATATATATATACATATATATATATATATATATATATATATATATATATATATATATATATATATATATATATATATATATATATATATATATATATATATATATATACATATATATATATATATATATACATGGAGTCTTTCAAAAGCTCTACTATTAGATACTATTATACTATACTATTACACTATTAGAACAGCAGTACCATCACCAATGCCACGAATATCGCCAACATCACCTACTCCACCATCACTGCCATCATCAAAACACTCGCCCCTAGTATCCTAACAAACTCCATCACCAATACCATCATTTGCATCACTACTAATGCCAAACCACCGACACCACTGGCACCACTACCACCACCACCACCATCACCACCACCACCACCACTACCGCCACCGCCGCCGCAACCGCCGCCGCCGCAACCGCCGCCGCCGCAACCGCCGCCGCCGCAACCGCCGCCGCCGCAACCGCCGCCGCCGCAACCGCCGCCGCCGCCACCGCCGCCGGCTCCATTATCTGCATCTGCACTACCATCACCAACACTACGTTAAAGTCACCAACCTCACCCAACCACCACGTCCAACATCGTCGTCCTGATGACCATGATGATGATCATCTTCTTCGTCATCATCTTCATCATTATCATCATCATCGTCATCATCATTACCACCACCATCATCAATGATATCGTCACCACTGTCACTACCACGATCGACTTGTCCTTTGATGACGATAAAGAGGGTGGCGTGGAACGACACAGACGTGAAGGAGTTGCTGACCCATAAAATTGAAGGCTGATAGACAAAGGCGCAATGTGTGTGTGTATACGTGTGTGTGTGTATATATACGTGTGTGTGTGTGTGTGTGTGTATTATGCTGTATTTACGCATGTGATTAAATGTGTATTTTATATTTCTATACGTGTGTGCATATGTGTATCTGTATGTGTATATTTGAGTATCTGTATGTGTACGACGGTGAAAGGTCGAGGGCGAAGGTGTTATATTATGGAAACTGTCAAATCGTTCTGCGAAACCCACCCGACGGATTGAACGGGTGGGCAGATTTCGTTCGAGCTTGACGATCGTTCGGTCGTGGCAATGATGATAACCCAGAAAACTCGACATGTGTCAATGGCAGGTTTCGGTACTAAAGACCTGAAATTATGTTGCTATATGGCGCTGTTGTTGTATTCTAGTAGTGAAGGTATGATGAGCTGACGGTGGGGACTAAAATTGTGGTGGTTGAGGCGAGTGATAGGTGAAGGGCTATGTGGCATCTTGTTAGTAAATATTGAACTCTTTGGGGGCTTATATCGTGTCCCCTCTCTCTCTCACACACACACACACACACATGCGTGTATCATATTATATAGGAATAAGATGATTGGGCGCAGTTGTTTGGACATTGGCGCGTTCACACAGCTCACTGGGCATTCGGCCTGTTTTGGCGACTGTTTAGATTGCCACTGAGGACAAACACATGCATACACGCACACACAAATATATACATATAGATAGATTGATAAATAGATAGAGAGAGAGAGAGAGAGAGAGAGAACTAGATAGAGATAGGGATAGAGAGAGAGTGAGAGTGAGTGAGAGAGAGAGTGAGGGAGAGGGAAAGAGAGAGAGAGAGAGAGAGAGAGACATTGCAACATATTAATTGAACAGAATTCCTTCTCCTCACACACTGAATGTTTACACACACAGTGTGTTTGTGTATGAGTTAGAGATAGATAGATAGATAGATAGATAGATAGATAGATAGATAGATAGATAGATAGTTTGATAGAAAGAGTGGGGAAGAGAGAGAAAGCCAAGGCGAGATACTTTACAATTTAAATGAATACGACTGACATAATCATTATCCACTCCTCATACACATTAAGTGAAGAGAAAGAGAGAGAGAGAGAGAGAAAGAGAAAGGCGGGGAAACAGCAGCATTAAGTCAGCGGCGCTAACGGGATTGTGCCAAAACGTCTGATATCCATAATATATATATATAGTGGAAGCTGCTTATTGCGGTTAGTGCGAGACGCAGAGCTTACCTAGATAACAATCAACTTTGCATCTCAGTGTGTCAAAGCTGAATGTTTATTCTCATATCTAGACGCAGGTTTCGGCAAGATCATTTAGGAAGCCCATGCATGCAAGACTCTTCTTCTTCACACTTCAGATTTTATTTTAGAGAAAGGCCGTCGACAATAACTAGATTATATAACACGAAGTAGAAGACATAACATTCTTAATGTGTTTGGAATTCGATAATATTAACAGTTTGACGACAAAATCCATGAACGGCTTCCAGAATATAGATATTATCAAGACTGGCAGTTCTGCTTATAAAATATTTTATATATGTTTTTCTTCTACAACGTCGTTACTGCTTTGCAAGTATTCAACGCCGATAACGATCTTTCGAGATTGCTATAAGACAAGACTACCAAAACCCCTCCTAAAATCGTCAAGTAGCTTTGGAAATGACTATTTTAAATAATCAACCTGACAGGTTGTATAGCTAGGAAGCTCGTTTAGAAAACACTTGGTATCGGTTTCAGTACCGCTGCGCCCCACCCTGAGCAACTATGTTGTAGCCCCGAGATGATCAATTCCCTGTCAGTGGATTTGGTAGGCGGAATCTGTATGGAAGCCCGTCGTATATATATATGGTTAGCATGTATGTATATATGTATGCATATGCTCTTTTACTGTTTTACTTGTTTCAGTCATTTGATTGCAGCCATGCTGGAGCACCGCCTTTAGTCGAGCAAATCGAGCCCAGGACTTATTCTTTGGAAGCCTAGTACTTATTCTATCGGTCTCTTGCCGAACAGCTAGATTACTGGGACGTAAACACACCACCATCGGTTGTCAAGCGATGTTGGGGGGGGGAGCAGACACACAAACATATACACACACACACATATATATATATATATACGACAGGCTTCTTTCAGTTTCGGTCTACCAAATCCACTCACAAGGCTTTGGTCGGCCCGAGGCTATAGTAGAAGACACTTGCCCAAGATGCCACGCAGTGGGACTGAACCCAGAACCATGTGGTTGGTAGGCAAGCTACTTACCACACAGCCACTCATATGTGTGTATGTGTATGATTGTGAGTGTATTTGTATCCTTTCCAGTGCCTGATAACCGCTGTTGATTTGTTTACGTTCACGTGGCTTAGCAGTTCTGCTAAAAGCATTGACAAAATAAGTACAGTTATTAAAATCTTTCAGAGCAGTGCTGCAGTATGGCCACAATCATTTGATTGAAAAAAATAAACGATAAAAGAAAAGCTAACAATGAGGTTAATATTATAAAATATAAAAACAATAATCCAAAGATAATCACGTGACATGTCCGTCGTACTGTATGCATATTTGTAAGTTAAAAATATTTGTTTGTTGATTTACTATCTGAAGATTACAACACCAGAAACAAATTTGAATCAGCGATAAAGTAGTAAACTTAATAATTAATATAACCACTTACGCGCACACACGTTTGTATGTGTGTGTGTGTGGTTGAAATGATACCAAAGCAAAAAACAAAAAAACAGAGACAGGGGAAGGAACAATAAACAGTTTGTATAAGTTTGTCGCTCAGGAAAAATGGAAGAAGTGCTTGAAGTTTCCAGTCTATGCTCTTCAGCAGATTACTGTTTATAAAAGGCAGCGAGTTGGCGTTAACACGACGGGCGAAACATTAGCACGACGGGCGAAATGCTTAGTAGTATTTCGTCTCTCTTTACGTTCTGAGTTAAAATTCCGCCGAGGTCGACTTTGCTTTTCATCCTTTCGGGGTCGATAAATTAAGTACCAGTTACATTCTGGGTCGATCTGATCGACTTACCCCCTCCTCCCAAATTTCGGGCCTTGTGCCTAGAGTAGAAATGATTGCTGTTTATCAAGTGTAGCTAATATGGAAAGCAACATTTACATTGAAAATCTTATGCTTGATGCAATCTACATGTGTGATTGACTCAAAGCATAGAGAAATCCAATTAATTGTGCGAGGGTATATATCTGTGCGCATGCGTGCGAATGTGTGTGCGTATTTGAATTTTCGGTGTGTGTATACGTATTATACACGCATAAACATTCATACATACATACATCATTACATACATACATACATGTATGCATACATACATACATACATATACATATATACATATGTACATACGTACATATGTATACATACATACACACAAACACACACACACATGTATGTATGTATTCAGGCACACTTACAAACGCGTACATATGCATATATGTGTGTGTATATATATATATATATCCAGTATTCACTCCTATATGAATGACCTAGCCATTCTGAATCGATTCTTTACTATTTAATGAATTTCAGTAATAACACCGGAAGTTAGCTCCATTTTAGTTTTATTTTCTTAAAGTTCTTGGTTGCTTTCTTGGATGTTTCTAGAAGGTGGAGATAAAGAGAAAAGTAGGAGGAAGTTTGCGAAAAAGGAGACAAAGGTCAAGTAAATTTAGACAAATGAATGAAAATGAGTGAAAAATTTAAACAGCGATAATAACACAGGAAGTTGACGCCATTTTGTTTCTAAGTCTTGGTTAAAATGTTCACATAACTTTTCAAACCTGTTAGTGAAGAGTTGGGAAAAAAAAGTGGCAGTGGCGGGGAGAAGAGGACAAGGAAGATGAGTGACGTACAGAGAATTGGAGAAAAAAAGAAAACAGAAATATATAGCAGTGAGAAAAGTAGGACAGACGAGAGCATCTGCAGCGTTAGGAACTTGAGCGTGGTTTGAAGACAGCATTAACGAAGCCGGAAGCAGGTTCGATTTTTTATTTTTAACCTTAAATAAAGTTTTATAGTTACATTCAAAATGGTTTATAACATACGGCATTGGCCATATCAGTAGAGGAGATAAATAAAGTGAATGATAAAAGGAAAGAAAGATAAGGATATAGAGGATGAGGTAGAAAGATAAAGGGTGATAACATGAGAAAGTGAGAAATTTGGTGAAAGCGGCACATATATACATACATATAAACACACACATATGTATATGTATATATATATATATAAACAATCGGTAAGATTCGTTAAATCCGAAACCGGTCCCTGTTTAATAATGGTTTTTTTTTAGGTGATTTTAAATGTCTTGCCCGCTTACGTTTTGGTATGCAGCTATATTTCATGTTGAGAACAATTTAGGTCTTAATAGACACAAGATGTGATCTATTTCTAGCACATTAATTGTCCACGTTAGTGGTCAACGTCATATACATATATATATATACATATATATATATACATATATATATATATATATATATATATATATATATATATATATATATGTATATACATACATACATACACATATATATATATACATATATATATATTTATATATATATATATATATATATGTATATATTCGTAAACACATATGTATGTATATACACATGTGCATAGTGCATATAAATGTACATATGTAGATATAAATATATATGTATGTATATATATATATATATATATATATATATATATATATATATATATATATATATATATATATATATGTATATATATACGTATATACATATGTATGTGTGTATATATATATTCTTTTACTTCTTTCAATCATTTGACTGTGGCCATGCTAGAGCAGCACCTTTAGTCGAACTTATTTTATCGGCCTCTCTTGCTGAACTGCTGAATTTACGGGGCCGTAAACACAGCAATATCGGTAGCGAAGCATGGTGGGTGCAACAAACACAGAGAAACAAACATACGCACACATACACACACACACGGACACACGCACACACACACACACACACACACACACACACACATATACGACAGGCTTCTTTCAGTTTCCGCCTACCAAATCCACACATAAGGCTTTGGTAGTCCCACGGCTGTCGTAGAAGACATTGCCCATGTTGCCATGCAGTGCGACTGAACCCGGAACCATGTGGTTGTCAAGCAATCTTCTTATTTCTTTATTGTCCACAAGGGGCTAAACATAGAGGAGACAAACAAGGATAGACAAAGGGATTAAGTCGATTACATCGACCCCAGTGCGTAACTGGCACTTAATTTATCGACCCCGAAAGGATGAAAGCAAAGTCGACCTCTGCGGAATTCGAACTCAGAACATAAAGACTCACGAAATACCGCTAAGCATTTTGTCCAGCGTGCTAACGATTCTGCCAGCTCGCTGCTTTACCACACAGTTCTTACCACACAGCCACGCCTGCGCCTATGTATAGATATACACAGAAAGTAGTAGAAAGTGAAAGATATAGAAAACGGTGGAGGAAAGAGAGAGGTGTAGAAAAGGAGTGAAAGATCTAGGACGTCGAGAAACATTGAGTGAAGTGGAGATCCAAATGGAAAGTGATCGAGTGAGTTTGTTTGTGTGAGAGACGAAGGAAAATATGAGAGAGATATAGAGTTTCTTCATTGTGTGAGATACTTCACTCAATAGTGGCCAATATACGGTAGACTTTGCCTTTCATCCTTTTGGATTTGATAAAATAAGTACCTATTGAGCACTGGGGACGACGTAACAGACTGTCCCTCTCTCCAAAATTACTGGCCGTGTGCCATAATTTTAAACAAGCTTTTGCAGCAAACTTTAAATGGCCGCCATCTTTACCTTCCTATCACGCGTAGATTGACACACATGTACACTTCTACTCGTACACACTCACAAGCACGTGAATATGTATGTGTGTATGTATGTATGTATATATGTATCTATCTATCGATCTATCTATCTATCTATCTATGTGTGTGTATGAAAGTAAAAGTTCACAATGACTTCGAAGTTTCACAGATAGTCGTCTTTGTCAGAGTGTCGCAATTTGATGGAGACAACCAATACTGAAATTTTACTTGTCAAACGTGGGCTTTAATATCTGTGTGTGTGTGTGTGTGTACCTCCTGAATTTCTGCATATATGTTGTGTACATGCATGTGTGTGTCAGTGCGTGTATGAGATAGTGTATGTATGGATGTGTGAGAGTTTATTTAACTGTAATTGCGTTTCTCTTATAAGCACTTCTGTATGGAGGTAGATCAGTAACTAAAAGTTTCGGAGTTCAATTTACCTGAGGAGATGCTTCTATACTTTCACGCTCGAGCTTTCTTCTTCTTCTTCTTCTTCTTCTTCTTCTTCTTCTTCTTCTTCTTCTTCTTCTTCTTCTTCTTCTTCTTCTTCTTCTTCTTTTTTCTTCTTCTTCTACTTCTTCTTCTTCTTCTTCTTCTTCTTCTTCTTCTTCTTCTTCTTCTTCTTCTTCTTCTTCTTCTTCTTCTTCTTCTTCTCCCTGTTTCTTCTTCTTCTTCTTCTTCTTCACTCATACCGTCGTCAGAGGAAAGGGCACTATCTTTGACCTTTTAACGTTCTCTGAGTCTGATTGAGCTGATAAGCATAATCTTAATTTTAGCATCTCTTAAGTCGAAGTTTACAGGAAATACCATTGTAAAAGAAAGTTAATTCCAGAGTCTTGACGAAAGATTGGAGTGAAGAATTGTTAGTGTCGGCTCGGCGGGACGGGGAGGCACATTACTATTGATGAGAAGAAGAGAGAGACAATAATACTGCGTGGTTTGGACAGAATGTGTAATGGAATTTGCTAGTTCAAGGAAGCAGAGAGTGAAATAGTACGGGTTTTATAAGGGAGAGAGAGTGTGTGTGTGTGTGTGTGTGTGTGAGAGAGAGAGAGAGAGAGAGAGAGAGAGAGAGAGAGAGAGAGGGAGAGAAGAAGAAGAGACATAGAGAGAGAGAGGTGGAGAGAAGAAGAAGAGAGATAGAGAGATAGACAAAGAGAGCTTGTCTACAGGCTGACCTACGTTGAAAATCATTATCTTTATATAAGGCGGTGAGCTGGCAGAACAGTTAGCACGCTGGGCAAAATGAGTAGTAGGATTTTGTCCGCCCTCACGTTCTGAGTTCAAATTCCACTTAGGTCGGCTTTGCCTTTCATCCTTTCGGGGTCGATTAAATACGCACTACAGTTCTATATTTAAGAGATGAGGAATTATGTACATTATTTACATTTGACCGATATTTGTCCTGATCTTGTTTGTTGTTAACACAACGTTTCGGCTGATATACCCTCCAGCCTTCATCAGGGGTCTTGGGAAATTTCGAACCTGCATTCTCATTCCCAAGGTATTTTTCGATGTTATTATTATTATTATTATTATTATTATTATTATTATTATTCAGGTTACTGCTTGGAATCGAACTCGGAATCTTGGGGCTAGTAGCCCGCGCTCTTAACCACTACGCCATATGCCCACGGGCATATAATAATAATAATAAGGTAAAAAAATACCTTAGGAATGAGAACCCAGATTCAAAATTTCCCCAAGACACCTGAAGAAGGCTGAAGGGTATATCAGCCGAAACGTTGTGTTAACAACAAACAAGATGAGGACAAATATCCGTAGAATGTAAATAATGTAAATAATGTAAATAATGTAGAGAATTCCTCACCCCTTAAATATTGAACTGCACAATCTTATTGTTATGTTTTTGCAGTTTTAATAAAAAATAAATTACTCTACTTTTGGTATTCGAGCACTGTCTCTTTTTCTACCTTGTTTTGCATTCAAGTGCTTACTTATGTGTGTATGTCTGTTCGTGTATGTGTGTGTGTGTGTTCGTATATACATATATATATATATATATATATATATATATATATATATGTATATGAATGTACAGAAAGCTGTCGAACTGCTATGTTACAGGAACGTAAACACTCATACACACACACACACACACAAACACACACACATACACACACACACACACAGACACACATATATATATATAATATACGTATGTATATGTGTGTGTTGGTGAGTGAAAATGTATACAATGCATTGAAAATGACATACATATATACATACATGCTGCAATCATACGTAAATATATGCATACGTACGTACGTATGTATGTATGTATGTATGTATATATGTATGTATGTATACATTTTGCCTGCTTGTATGTATTTGTGAGTAGGTAAGTGTATGCGTGCAATTATGTGTATAACATTTTCAAACGGACAATCATGAAAACCAATGTTCAAATATTGAGCGTATTTTCAATAATTCATTAACCACGGAGCCTATATTCATTTATTTATTAAGCATTCGGCATACAGCATGCGAACCATTTCAATGAATTAAAAAAAAAAGAGACTCTTCAAAATATTAACATGATTATATCGATAATTTCAAATAAATTTCTACAGATCTTATTCAAATACGCAAAATATACCAAAGCGCTCACAACATATTGTCAAATCTACTATTCAAGGAAGAAAAAACCTCAACTAGCTCTATGTAAAAATAAACCCCAATAAAACGACAAAATGTCTAGATTTCTTACAGTAGTTATTTTGCCATATCTGGTACTTCATATAAGTGTATTTACGACTGGCAGGTGGACAGAGAGAATATTTCGAGAGATTTAAATATAACCGGACATGGTCATAGTTTCTATTGAAGATTCAACACTAAATTTCTCATTGTCTCTTGTTTTTTTAGAAAATATATGATTGTTGAATCCGAATTCCTCAAGTTTTCTTTCCTTTTCATAACATACATACATACATACATACATACATACATACGTTCGTACGAATATACATGCATACATACATACACACATAAAATAAATAATGAAGGATTACCAATCCGGGCAAAATACATCATAAGCTCTCTGTTGGCACATCAGGCTAACAATATTACTTAGATTAATGAAGAACTCCAGGTAACCTTTTGGTAGGCTTCCAAATTATGGTTCATCACAATTCTATATTATAAATCCGTGAATGGGCTCGAGATAAATATCACTCTGTAAAAATCAGTGTAACAAACAAGTTAAAAATAATAGTCATTACATATAACTCCTTTATTGGAGCAAATTTGGTTTGCATCTGTTACTAGAAATCATTATAGGTACATTACTGATAGGTAGCTCGTTTTTTTGAATCTCCGTTTCGCTTATTTCAATTAGAATACATTTTGGTTGCTGTAGTGTGTTACTCGTAACACACTATATCCCCTCCAACACACACACACACACACACACGCACACACACACACACACACACATCAACATAAACATTTAAATTAAATTAATTTAGTCTAATGTAATTTAATTTCTGTAATTGAATTAATTGGATATGGAAACGGCTGTAGGACTGAAATCTCATTATATGGATTTGAATATCTTTAAATAAACTAATGTCTGTATGTCAATTTCTCCATTTTCTTCTTTTTCTCATTCACAAATATCTCAAATACTTATATATATATATCAACGCAAATCTAATATATTTAGTTTTTACTGAACACAAGTATAAACCGGAGAACTAGCATCACTTAAAGGATTATAGATCCTTGATACATTTATATACATATATACATATATACATACATATATATACGAATGTATGTATATGTATATATATATATACACACACACACACACACACACACGCATATATATATATATATATATATATATATATATATATATATACAGACATATATAGGCGTAGGAGTGGCTGTGTGGTAAGTAGCTTGCTTACCAACCACATGGGTTCCGGGTTCATTCCAACTGCTTGGCACCTTGGGCAAGTGTCTTCTACTATAGCCTCGAGCCGACCAAAGCCTTGTGAGTGGATTTGGTAGACGGAAACTGAAAGAAGCCCGTCGTATATATGCATATATATATATGTATGTGTGTGTATATGTCTGTGTGTCTGTGTTTGTCCCCCCAGCATCGCTTGACAACTAATGGTGGTGTGTTTACGTCCCCGTAACCTAGCGGTTCGACAAAATAGCCCGACAAAATAAGTACTAGGCTTCCAAAGAATAAGTCCAGGGGTCGATTTGCTCGACTAAAATGCGGAGCCACAGATTGGCCGCAGTCAAACGACTGAAACGAATAAAAGACAGAAAGAACATATATCTGTATATACCTCTAACATTTACTTTATATATATATATATATATATATACTAGCAGAAATACCCGGCTTTGCCCGGGTTAAAGAGAATAATGAAATCTAAAAACGCCGTCTAGACTATGTAACCCTCAACTGTTAGTAGCTACGATACCATATTTCTACATTAATAACTCTCCAATCCATGCCAGCATGGTACATAGACATTAAGTGGAATGCCAGTCTCTCATCCAGGAGGGCCTTGAAATCAATATTACCAACTGGGGACTATGTGTGTCGTAGTGATAATAAAAAGACCCAAAGGAGGTCTGCAACGAAATAATTTTACTCAACACTTTGCAAGTGAATCAGTGGAGGCAAAGATGCGTCTCATTTACTTGACAATTTATGCACCACATTGTAGAAATCACAATGTAAGTATATCTGAAAGGGTAGTCTTACACTGTTGTACCGTTGAATTACAAATAATGCTCATCTGTTCTGTTCGGGTTAAAATTTCATCAACATCAAAAATATATGAATTTTCATGGGAGTTATACATAGAATATAATTTCCAAATTTCATAAAGATCCGTTCAGTACTTTTGACGTAGTTTTGGATAAGAAAACAAATGACTAATGTGTGTGTTTGTGTGCATGTGTTTGTGTGTGATGGGTGTATATATGTATAGATATCTGTATGCATGTATATATGTGTACATATTACATGTACATCTATATATATATATACATCTACACATGTGTATACATATACATGTATGCATATAGATCTATATCTATATATATATATATATATATATATATGCATATACGTGTACATATACATCTCTTTCTCTCTCTTTCTCTCTTTCTCTCTGTCTCTCTCTCTGAAAGTATCTGTCATTACAGTATCGAAATGTGATTGTTTCAGTTAGTAGAATAGTTTCATTTTTAAAGTGAAAGTATTTGACATGAGTGTTTTTGTTTCACTTTTGACACGTAATACTTAAATAGTGGAGGAGATATTATGTTGCCGTGGGCTCGAACTCCGC
>NC_142934.1:110877143-110884643 GCF_046866305.1 Octopus bimaculoides | reverse complement strand
TTTCAGGGCCCATGAAATACTATTGTAAATTCCCAATTTACTATTTTATTACGTGGACTCCCAAAAGTCTTATATGGACCCTTAGAGGTCACATGGACCTTCAGAGGGCATATGGACCCTCACAGGCCACATAGACCCCAGTTGAGAAAACTTGATCTAGTCCAGTGGTTCCCAACCCCTGGTGGTCCGCATCCCTGGTGGTCCGCGAAACTAAATTCAAAATTTCATATATACAGGAGCACTCCGTCGGTTACGACGACGAGGGTCTCTGCTGATCCGATCAACGGAACAGCCTGCTCGTGAAATTAACGTGCAAGTGGCTGAGCACTCCACAGACATGTGTACCCTTAACGTAGTTTTCAGAGGAGATTCAGCGTGACACAGAGTGTGACAAGGCCGGCCCTCTGAAGTACAGGTACTACTCATTTATTACCAGTTGAGTGGACCGGAGCAACGTGAAATAAAGTGTTTTGCTCAAGGACACAACAGGTCGCCGAGAATTGAACTCACGACTATACGATCGTGAGCCGAATGCCCTAACCACTCAGCCACGCGTCTTCACACACACACACACACACACACACACACACACACACACACACACACACACACACACACACACAAACATATATATACATATAGGGATAATCATATTAAAATGGGGCTGTGTGAAAATTCATTTAAATAAAAAGGGTTGGGAACCAGTGTTGGGATCCACTGTGAAAAGGCTGGGAAACACTGATCTAGTCCTACATTCACTGTGTGTGAAAAAAGGTCATGTTGGCACAGGTGGCAATTTGGAATGCTTTTCATAGTTCATTCAGCGTCGACTAGGATTTAAACCAAACCACAGTCAACTTTTTGGGAGGAAAAGCCGCATGAGATATGGATCATCAGACGAGATTCTAACCGTGTCATTCAGAAACTCACGCAGGCCGCAATTTGCACATGACTGGTGTGAACGTTATATATGAAGCGAGCACACACACACACGCACACACTGATATTTAGTAGAACCGACAGAGTGACTCATGAGCCGAGAGCTTCGTGCGTTAGCACTTACCACACTAGTTACAAATCGAGGTGGCTATATATTTGTACACTGCTGTTAACAGTATTTCCCTAGATATTTCTGGAAAAAATTCTTAAAACGATTAAAATGTCATGTGGATGATTCATATTTTTCCGATAGTTTGCTTGCTATGCCGTTCAATAAGTAAATACATAGATAAAGAAAGAAGAAAAAATTGCGCGTACTTACACATAGATAAGAGTGGTGGTGAATATAAATACATTATACACATTATATATCTACATATATACATTCATGCCCTCACATGCCCGGTTATGGATTCACACACACATCACCAACCCTATATATATATATATATATATTGTGAAGACACTTGGCTTAGTGGTTAGGATATTCGACTCCCAATCGTAGCGTCATGAGTTCAATTCCCAGGGATGCGTTGTGCCCTTGGGTAAAACACTTTATTTCATGTTGATCCAGTTCACACAACTGGCAAAAGGGAGTAGAACCTGTAATTCAAAGGGTCAGTCTTGTCCCACTTTGTGTCACGCTGAATCTCCTTGTCCATGGAATACTCGCCACATGCACGTTAATTTCACGAGCAAGCTGTTCTGTTGATCAGATTAACTTGGAGCCTTCCTCGTCGCAACCGACGGAGTACCAGTTATATATATATATATATATATATATGAGGTCAACTAAAATGTACTGAGTAATCCTTCAGTCTAATCTTGAATTGTTTCTATGTATAAATTGACATGAAAACAAACACATGCCGTTATTCCTTTCACGCAGCAATGTATAACAAAGCTGTAGTTGGTAGTGGTGGAGTGCAACGTTCAAGCCCTTCTCAGCGGTCACAAATTCGTTGCAACCGATCTTATTGCAACTGCATTGGGTGCAACCGCTAGTAATGATAATAATTCATTTGTTGTTTACGACAGCAAAGAACGTTCCGTGCTATTCTATACTTCAGCTGGAAATACCTCACTGCATTGCTCTTCGTTTTCAAGGTGTCACCCGAGATTTTCCAAACTCTCTCCTCTACTGTTCATGATACGCTTCAGTTTCTTGCTTTCCTACCCTTGTTTGATATATTTCGTTTCAATATATTCCCTCACGCTGGTTCAATATGTTGCCAAGGTGAAAAAACGGGGTAATGCCATCTAAATTATGCCGAGTCGAAAATGACCGCATTTTCAATTTTCAATTTTCATTTAATAAAGTTCCGTAACTCTTTATATTTATAATTTCTTAAAAAAACATGGTTATGGTTTTTCTTATTGTTTTCAAATTGTGGCTTGAGATCAGGAATTTCGAGGAAAGTGGTAAGCTCGGTGCTTATAATAAAATACCATTTGATAGCGAGCACTACGCATATGTTGAGGGGTGCTATATCACCATTGCTAAAATGTATGCACAGGACATGCTGCAAGCATATTTCTATTTCACTTCTGAGATCTCGATTTCACTTCTGAGATCTCGATTTCACTTGCACTGGCTATTTTTTCAGGAGCGAACAGAAACCTGTTTCCAAAGGTTTTACCGGGTTCCTATCCACGATACTTGACATCCAAGTACCAATTTCAGAATCCTCGCTGTCCACAATGGAGCTGTTTTCTGAGCATGTACTTACCTCATGTCAACCCCCAAGGTCTCCACCAAATTTCTCAAACCTGGTTGTTAACGATCCCAGTGTCCCTACAACAACCGAGAGGACAGTTGCTTCCTTCATTGCCCACATTCATGCAATTTCCTCTTTTAATGGCTTGTATCATCATCATCATCATCATCATCATCATCATCATCATCATCATCATCATCATCATCATCATCGTTGTTGTCATCGTCATCATCAGTTGGGCTTCTACTGCTGATAGGGTACTTTGGATTTTAGCTTGAATTTCAGTCTCTCAAAAGTAGTATTCATGTAATAGTCGACCCCATAAATTTGACCTTAAAAAAAATAGTCTAAAAAATTCGACTCCTACGCGAGTATATACGGTATATATACACATACGCACACACACACACACACACGAACACACATACACACATATGCATATACACATACATATACATATACACATACATACATATATATATATATATATATATATATATATGTATATATATATATATATATATATATATATATATATATATATATATATATATAAACATATATATACATACATACACACACACCAAATACATTCACACACACACATATATATATACATATATACACACACATATATGCATATATACAGAGCGGGAGACAAAGCTGAGATATAATGATTGATAGAGACAGCGAGACATTTTAATATAGCCACATGTATTTGCAACATATAGGGTCACACATAGACGCCCTGCTGTGACAATAAATTAACACTTTAGAATAAGGGTTGCCAGCGCACCACGTGACCCTACTTGCTTCCTTTGATAAATGACATATTCTGAGATCAACAGATTTATTATATTTTTGCGAATAGAATGTATTTATATATACTGTCAAAGGCTGTGAAATCTGGACACGGCTGTCCTTGTCTTGTATATATGATGGATAAGAAAGAGCTTCATATAAATATATGTATGAGGACGTGTGCTTTCATGTGTATGTATTTGTGCGTGTGTGTTTACTCATATTTAGGCATGCGAGTCTGTGTCTGTGTTTATGTGTGTGTTTATATGTGTGTCTATGTATGTCCTAATGTGTGTGAGAGCATGCTGTGTCTATGTATTCTGTTTATGTATGCGCGTGTTCGCTTGCGCGTATTTTGTCTGTACGTGTTACACGTACACTCACGCACATATATGTATGTCTGTCTGTTTTCATGTATGTGTTTGTGTATGTATTTATTTATGTATCTATGAATGTATGTGAGTGTGTATGTATGTATGTGTGTATGTATGTATTTATGTATGCATGTATGTGTGTATGTGTGTATGCATATAAGTGTGTGTATGTATTTATGTATGTACGTGCATATTCATGTGTGTATGTACTTATGTATGTATGTGTGTGTATATATGTATGTATTTATGTATGTATGTATGTAGGTATGTATGTGTGTATGTGGGTACGTATGTGTGTACGTATCTGTGTGTATATGTTTGTATGTATGTGTGTATGTATCTGTATGTGTATGTATGTATGTATGTATGTATGTATGTATGTATGTATGTGTGTTTGCATGTATTTATATGTGTATGTATGTGTGTATGTATGTATGTTTGTATGTATGTGTGGGTGTTATGTTTAAAATGGTTGAAATGCTTTGTTAAATGATTTATGGAATGATATATGTATCTTTGCATAATGGCTGACGATTTATTTTCTAGCATATTCTTTAACTGACATTCAGCCCTTCAATCACCTGTAAAAAATTTCAACACTAACAAAACTCACCGCCACACTGTCATGACGACGACCACCGCCGCCGCCGCCGCCGCCACCGCCACCATCGCCACCACAACTACCACCTACACTCACCAACAATAAAAAGCAATATGGCCACACTGTTGTAGTTGCAGCCAGTTCTTAATGAAGTTGTCTAACCTCTGCTTCTTTAAGTTTGTTGTCTGGGACGTAGGATTTTAAAAGAGCAACTCTAACGATAGGCTCAATATTTCCAAACACTGCGGCAGATATTTTTTTCTACTCTAGGCACAAGGCCCGAAATTTTGTGGGGAGGAGGCCAGGCGATTAGATCGACATCAGTACGCGACTGGTACTTAATTTATCAAGGCCTACAGGATGAAAGGCAAAGTCGATCTCGGTAGAATTTAAACTCAGAACGTAAAGTTAGACGAAATATCGCTAAGCATTTCGCCTGGAGTGCTAAAGTTTCTGCCTGCTTGCGCGGCATATATTAGGGTCTTTTGGAGAAAGCTGTTAAGCCATCCTCTCGCACGATATTGGTAATTTGCTTTATAACATTGGGGAGGCGGATGATTGGAATCTTTAAGTACATTGGTTTCTCATTCAACTGTCCCTATGATTGATATATACGGAGGTCTCCGAAGTATGGTGAGTTACTTAGGCAGGTAATTGCTACATCGGTTTCAAAATTTGGCGCAAGGCCAGCAGTTTCTTGGCAGGGAAGAGGTTGATCATATCGACCCCAGGGTACTTATCGAAAACAAAACGATGAAAATCGAAGTCGACTTCGTTGGAATATGAAAACAGAACCTAAAGACAGAGCGAAATGCCGCTAAGCGTTTTGTCCAGCATGCTAACGATCGCACCCAACAGACGCCCTACGTGTGGTGATGGTAATATTAAAACCAAACTACTCACTGGTGCTACACACATTCCCCAAAATATACATACATAAATACGCCACTGGCGCAGGCTTGGCGGTGTGGCAAGAAGCTTGCTTCCCAACCATATTGTTCCGGATTCAGTCAGTCGTACTGCGTGTCATCTTGGGCAAGTGTCTTCTACTATAGCATCGGGATGACCAAAGCCTGGTGAACGGATTTGGTAGATGGAAACTGAAGGAAACCTGTCGTATATATATATATATATATATATATATATATATATATATATGTGTGTGTGTGTGTGTGTGTGTGTGTGTGTGTGTGTGTGTGTGTGTATGTATGTGTGTATGTATGTATGTGCGGGTCGGTGTTTGTTCCCTGTCCATTGCTTGACAACCGATGCTGGTGTGTTTACGTCCCCGTAGTAATAAGTAGTAGGCTTGTAAAGAATAAGTCCTGGGGTCGATTTCTTCGACTAGAATTCGTTCAGTCACATGACTGAAACAGGTAAAAAGAAAATACACATAAAATACATAGATTATATTAAAGGCGGTGCTCCAGCATGGCAGCAGCCAAATGACTGAAACAAATAAAAGAATAAAAGAGAGTGGCTGTGTGGTAAGTAGCTCGCTTACGAACCACATGGGTGGTACCTTGGGCAAGTGTCTTTTACTATAGCTTCGGGCCGACAGAAAGCCTTGTGAGTGGATTTGGTAGACGGAGACTGAAAGAAGCCTGTCGTATATATGTATATTTGTATGTGTGTGTGTATGTCTGTGTTTGTCCCTCCAACATCGCTTTACAACCGATGCTGGTGTGTTTAGTTCCCCGTAACTTAGCGGTTCGGCTAAAAGTGACCGATGGAATAAGTACTACTAGGCTTACAAAGAATAAGTCCTAGGGTCGATTTGCTCGACTAAGGGCGGTGCTCCAGCATGGCCACAGTCATGACTGAAACAAGTAAAAAAATACATACATAAATATATATATATATATATATGTATGTATGCATATATATATATATATATATATATATATATATATATATATATATATATATATATATATACAAATATATATACATACATACATATACATATAAATATTTATGTATATATATATATATACATACATTTACATACATATATACATACACACATATTAAGTCCCCGGCGCACCGTTTGAAAACACCTATCTGTTATTGTACACATTATGTGCTATTGACAATACCGTATGTCATAAACATTACAAGGTGGGAAAAGTGTAGGGTGAATTAACGATGGCGTCAATAAGTAAATTTAGAAATATGTAACACAAAAGCTAGTTCCTTGTTTCAGGAATGTCCTTCCTATTCATACACCCCACCGCCAACTTCAAAAGAAACATTAATTTAATTGTTGCTGTTCCTCACAGATGATGTTATATGAATATATAGTTACCTATAGGTTTATACAAATGTAAAAGAACACGAAACTGAAAAGTGATACGTGAACTCACATCGACACAACGCTATATACATATGTATAAGTACACACACGTACACACACACACACACACACACACACACACACACACACACACACACACACACACACACACACGTGCACGCGCACACACGCACGCACGCACACACAGACCATATATATATGTGTATGTATATATATAATACACGTACTATATATTCTTTTATTCTTTTCTTTTACTTGTTTCAGATATTTGACTGCGACCAACCAGAAATCGATCTCAGGATTTATTCTATTAACCCTTTTGGCCGAACCGCTAAGTTACGAGGATATAAACACACCGGCATTGGTTGTCAAGGGAAGGCGGTTGAACAAACACAGACACACGTACACAAATATATATATATATATGCATATACATATATGTGTGTGTGTGTGAGTGTGTGTGTTGCGGTGTGGTAAGAAGCTTGCTTTCCAACCACATGGTTCCGGGTTCAGTCCCACTGCGTAGCAACTTGGGCAAGTGTCTTCTACTATAGACTTGGGCCGATCAAAGCCTCGTGAGTGGATTTGGTAGACGGAAACTGGAAGAAGCCCGTCGTATATATATGTGTGTGGGGGTGTGTGTTGTACCCCACTATCACTTGAAAACCGATACTGGTGTGTTTACGTCCCCGTAAATTAGCGGTTCGGCAAAAAAGACCGATAGAATAAGTATTAGGCTTGCAAAAAATA
>NC_142934.1:110862143-110872143 GCF_046866305.1 Octopus bimaculoides | reverse complement strand
AAATGTGGAATGACCGTGGTGCGGCATGACCCTGGGTTTTCCCAGTAAAGTGACAATATTCGAGCAGCCGTGACGTTTGAGTTGATTGTTCTGTCTGCACATATTTACCGTCGTTTGCTTTGAAATAACGATCTGTAAACGTACTAACAAATATTTTATCTGTATACAGGAAACTACATTAATGATAGCAAATTAAATACTCAAACATCAGGATATTTCAGCGATAATTAAAAAAAAGAAAAAAAAAGAAAAGAAAAATGTCGGGCAGGAAAGAATGGCATCAAATATCATGGTGAAGCTTATGTCTTATTTTAAACATGGATTATAAATGCCACACCCTACCACCGAGTAAGACTGTAAACAGTTAACAGACAAAGACTAAATTCATTGAATAGCTCTAGGGTTTGCAAATATTTTAAACTTTGCGAAGAATGCACAAATATTAGTGTTGGTTGAACTGAAATTATTTACAAGTCATTATGTTTGGTCATTGAAAAACTTCTCCTTACGGCCAACGTATGCTTATAACAGACTCGATTTATCAGGACAAATGACTCTGGAACATCCAGCGCTTCGGCATCATTGCGATTTGTTAGCCAGAGTCTCAGAGTCCCTTACGTTCATGAATTGAGTGTGTTATATTCAAAGTCATATTAGTTGTGAATAAGAAGTCGTTCTGCTGTGACGAAACTCAACAGTGATTAGCATATTCACGTCCGAATCTGCAGGAACGTATTAAGAATAAATAAATACGTAGTTCATCGATTTTACTTCCGCTGTTCATCAAGTGCGTATTGATTAAACTGTTCCCACAATTAAACGGGTTTGTTATTCCACCGGTCCTAGAAAAACGAAAGAAAAGTGGACCGCGATGACGATTGTGAATTGAAAGGTACAAAATTAAAAACGACAAAGTAACTCTGCAAATTCATGACTACTACTACTACTACTACTACTACTACTACTACTACTACTACTACTACTGCTGCTGCTGCTGCTGCTGCTGCTGCTGCTGCCGCCGCCGCCGCTGCTGCCGCCGCCGCTGCTTCTGCTACTACTACTACTACTACTACTACTACAATATGCCCACGGGCATATGGCGTAGTGGTTAAGAGCGTGGGTACTAACTCCACGATTCCGAGTTCGATTCCTACCAGTGACCTGAATAATAATAATAATAATAATAATAATAATAATAATAATAATAATAATAATAATAATAATAATAATAATAATTCGAATGTGGAATCTAAAAACAGAAACAATTCCTATCATAGTAGGTGCCTTAGGTATAATAAAAAAATATTCAGACAAATACATAACAAAAACACCAGGACTTACAAATATATATAACATACAGAAAATTGCACTACTGGGTACTGCACACATCCTACGCAAAACACCTTCAATACAGTAACCATAAGAGCATCACAGCAAACCACAGCACATACCCAAGGCACAGAGAGCGGCGCTCGGTAGTGAAGTGAAAGCACCCTATAAAAATAAAACTACTGAACAATAATAATAATAATAATAATAATAATAATAATAATAATAATAATAATAATAACATCGAAAACTACCTTAGGAATGAGAACCAACTTCGAAATTTTTCCAAGACCCCTGATATCAGCCGAAACGTTGTGTTGACAACAAACAAGATGAGGACAAATAACCGTCAAATGTAAATAACGTACATAATGTACATAATCTCTTAAATATAGAACTGTACTACAAAAATGGTTTTAAATTTTGGTACTAGGCAAACACCGCTACCAACAATAATAACATAGACATAAAGCCAGTAATTTGGTGAGAGGGAAACAGTCGATTATATCGACCTTAGCATTTTAGTAGTATTTTATTTATTGATCCCAGAAGGATGAAGGGCAAAGGTGACCAACGTGTCATTTGAACAAAGAAGGTAAAAACCGGAACGCATATCGTAAAATATTTTGTCCTGCGTTTTGTAGATTCCGCGCTCCACCATTCTTATAATGAGAAGAACATTCATAAACTCTGTAATTGCTATTGCAGGTACACAGTCTCACAGAATTACCTGAGACTTATTATTGCTCTGAATGGGACCAAGAAGAAAAAAATGCTTAATCTAACTGTGAAGGACTTGAGCTCGGGAGATAAGAGATCGTATCTAAATACCAGAGAGCAAATGCAATTCTACTCTGCAGAATCTACCTATCTACTGACAATATTGATAAAAATGTTTTCTTACAAAAGCAAGAAGCCACACATTGACAATCGATTTAATTGTCTTCGGAGTTTAACTCCGTCATTTTGAAGCATTGTTCAGCGGTGTATAAATATGTGCCGCATATGGTCTAAAAGTGCATAGGACTTTTTCAGTTTATACGGAGAGAGAGAGGGAGAGAGAGAGAGAAAGAGAGAGAGAGAGAGAGAGAGAGGGGGGGGGAGAGGGAGAGAGAGAGAAGAAACAGAGAGGAAGAGAGGGCGGAATACGAGGGAAAGAGAGAAAGAGGAAGAGGGAGAGGGCGAAAGTGGAAGGAAGAGAAAGAGAGAGTCGTATATAAACATATGCAAACAAATACGTACGTAAGTTGTTAACCTGTCGCTGGTATCAAAATAAATCGACTAAATTTAGTAATGAAGGTCATGGTAGTAATCCCGATTACCGCCCCTTTCGAGGTGACGTTGAAGGGAACCTAAAGGGAACGCAACTTACAAGTGAAACCAGCAAAGGTGGAATAAGCGATTGCAGACAGTAACTATTTCTTATTCGTTGAAACGTTTAAATTGGCGGAGGAAGACATACGAGAGGATATGGCTAAGAACATGCCACTCAAGAGTACATCTCAGTCAGCCGCATGTCAATGTAATTTCACCTCCTGGTTCTGTTTGCTTCATTCTGCATTTGCCACAAAACGAATAATTTTTTTAGTTACATTTTCCCTATATCAGTGACTGTGAATTTTGTCTTAGCATGCAGTTTCCAGTGATGACATGCTACTGAGAAAACAAAGCAGCAGAAATGCGCGTCCAGCAATCTGCTAATATGTTGACAATATTCTTTAAAAATGTTTTCTAAGAAATGCAAGAAGCCACATATTTCTAGCAGTCGGTTTGACTTCAGGAGCTTTTGAACCATTGATCAGCGGTGTATATATATGTATCGCATATGGTCCAAAAGTGAACAAGACTTATTCACTTTATATATATATATATATATATATATATATATATATATATATATATATATATATGCGTATAAGAAGGGATGACCACTAGGTGGACATACAATATGCTAGAAAGAGGTCATCAACGACCCAACCACAAAGAAAAATCAAAGAAATACAATGCATGTAATACAATTTTTCTGAATTATCAGATTTTATTATATGCTAGAGTAATGGTCTTAACTTGAAATTAATATTCAATTCATCACCCTCAGTATATATATATATATATATATATATATATATATATATATATATATATATATATATATATATATATATGTATATATATATATAGAGAGAGAGAGGGTACGGAGGGGCGAGAGACAGACAGGCGGACAGATTATAAAATAAGATACAAACCAACTAACTGACGGTCATCCGACAGCTAAACTTCATTGTGGTTTATAACACTTTCTAACAGAACTGTTCATTTGGCGGTTTCGGTAGTTAGAACTAGAGCTACCAATGATTAAAAACTACAAAATAATGATTAAAACTACAAAGCAAAATGTTAAAATAAACATGACTGGGTCAAAGCCTAACCAAGAAATGTAAATATTCTTTCGGCTCAATCGCAATAACAAATGTAATTAAATAGTCTTAGCACTCAGACGAGACGAGTGCGTACAGGCGTAACGATAACAACATACGTATTGCAGTCCTTCCCTGTACATGTCCCGTACTGTATACAATTTTCCATTTTGCTATCGCCCTATTCTGAAAAATGGATGAGGTCATATCTGGTTTTGTCATCTGTACAATAGTGGGTACGTATGCATATTTTTTTCTCATATACATCTGTAACATACTGCATCTGCTTTCTTTCACAATAACCACATATATGTACACACACGCATGCACAAGCTTATATATACACACATAAATGTACATTAGGCGCAGGAATGGTTGTGTGGTAAGTAGCTCGTTTTCCAACCTCGGGTTCAGTGTCACGCAGTGGCAACTTGGGCAAGTGTCTTCTACTATCGCCGCGGGCCGACCAAAGCCTTGTGAGTGGATTTGGTAGATGGAAACTGAAAGAAGTTCATCGTATACATATATATATATATATATATATATATATATATATATATATATATATATATATATATATATATACAGGTAAGTGGTAGGTTTGCCTCGATCCTTCAGGGGTAGTCTGAAGCATCCAAGCAACCAGGGGATGTTTAAATCCGGAGGCACTCCTGGGGATCACCTGTATGGGTACCGTCTTGGGAAGAGGGCGTCCAGAGGCAGGTAATATGTTGCTTAAACCGTAGTTTATGTATTTACTTGGAGAATGGAGCAACAAATACAAGAAAAAGCATTTTCTAGTCCAACGAAAATGCTTTTTCTTGTATTTGTTGCTCCATTCTTCAAGTAAATATATATATATATATATATATATATATATATATATATATATATATATGTGTGTGTGTGTGTGTGTGTGTGTGTGTGTGTGTGTGTGTGTGTGTGTGTGTTTGTGTGTGTGTGTGTGTGTGTGTGTATGTGTGTGTATGTGTGTGTGTATGTGTGTATGCGCGCGTGTGTGAGTGTGTGTGTTTACGTGTCTGTGTTTGTTCTCCCAACATCGCTTGACAACAGATGCTAGTGTGTTTACGCCCCCGTAACCTAGCGGTTCGGCAAAAGAGACCGATAGAATAAGTACTAGGCTTACAAAGAACAAGTCTTGCGGTCGATTTGCTCGACTAAAGGCGGTGCTCTAGCATGGCTGCAGTCAAATGACTGAAACTAGAATATACATACATTCATTTCTATATATCTATCTATCTATCCATCCACACACACACACACACATACACAAACACAAACATGCACACACACAGGCACGCGCACTCCTTCCCCCACACATACACACATGCACACATACTGTCTGATAGCCTTCCTTTGTTCATTATTTACATTATTTACATTTGACTGACATGTGTCCTCATCTTGTTTGTTGTCGAGAAATGGTTTTGTCCAGTATCTTGAGAGCGATGCCATCAGTAGTCTAGTACTCATGTGAATGCCACCTTTCGAGGTGAGGTTGAAGGGAACCGTAAGTGAACGCAACTTACAAGTGAAAACTGCAACGGTGGAATATGTGATTGCAGACAATAACTATTTCTTATTCGTTGAAACGTTTAAATTGGCGGAGGAAGACATACGAGAGGATATGGCTAAGAAGATGGCACTCAAGAGTACATCTCAGACACCCGCATGTCAATGTAATTTCATCACCTGGTACTGTTTGTCTTATTCTGCATGTGCCACGGAAGATAACCCGGGGATAAACGTGTATATGATTTTCCCTGACTACAACTTAATATTGGTGTTAAATGTTGGCACAAAGCCAGCAAATTCAGGGAAGGGTGGGTCAGTTGATGCGAAGTCGACCTCGGCGGAATCTGAACTCAGAGTTTTACGACAGGTGAAATGCTGCGAAGCATTTTGCCCGGCTTGTTAACGGTTCTGCCAGTTCGTCGCCTTCTGGCAAGTTAATATTATCCGTAAAACACGCCAGGCGAAAAGCTGAGCGGTATTTCGTCTGTCTTTACGTTCTAGGTTCAAATTCCGCCGTGGTCGACTTTGCCTTTCATCCTTTCGGGGCAGATAAATTAACCCATTACCTACCAGCGATCTCATATGAGATCACTTAAAAATTACAAATTTCGTAATTATCTGTCAATATTTACACATATCTAACCTTTTTGCTATATCTACTAGGTATATTTCTCTGATATTCAAATGAGGTTTGCTAATTTTTCACCCAATATCTCGCTTATTTCTATTCAAAATGTTATTTTGAAATGTTATTTTGAAATATTATTTTGATCATTCCAGCGTGTTTCTGAGGCTGTTTTATGCTAGAAATCAAAGTTTCATTAAAAAAATTCCAGTTAATAGAATTATGGGAGGTAATGGATTAAGTACCAGTTGCGCACTGCGGTCGATGTAATCGACTATTCTCCTCCCCAAAGTTCAGGCCTTGTGCCTTTAATAGAAAAAAACTATTATCCTTAAATAAACTTAAGCCTTTCATATTCCTGTCTGACGTTTTCTTCAATAAGTTAAAAGTGATATAATTCAAGTACGAGAAACAGCCATTGATGATAGTATAACATTACGAAAGGCTTAAACGTAGTATTCAGTGTGCCTTGGGCGAAAGAAAGGTTTTGAAAACACTTAATTATTACTTTATTCAATCGATACCAGAGATATGCAAGACAATATCGATTCCAACGGAATTTGAACCTATAACGTTAAAGATTAATGCGCAACCGAAAAGCAATTTAATGAAATCAAGTACCTTACCGCTTCTGCTATTTCATCGCAGCAACAATAGAACCAGCCACAACAACAGCAGTAGTAGCAGCTGCAATAATGATAAAGCAACAAAACAACACCAAATCAACAAGGAACAACAACATGAAGTCTATTGAAATTGACGGGCAGTTAATAAATATTTCTGTCACGTCTGTCTATTAATAATAGCTATATTGATATAAGACGGCTATTCACTGCTTGTGTAAATAGCGTAAAAACTATCGGCTATATTACAAGTTATTGACACGGTACTTATATCTTGATGGTTATTTCTGAAGTATTTTTAACATAGATCATATTTGAAATGATGAATAGGCGCATGAGGAGGAGTCTCTCTGAGGGGTGTGTTGTAGAGATAGCATTGCACACTGATAAATAAAAATTTCCTGGAATAAGAGTAAGTGTTTTGTTTGTATTGAAGACTTGTATTCACAGAAAGGAGCGATGCCGTAATGAAATTTGTAACCCCTCTGATAAAGTGATAAATTATCTTGCGAAGGAGTTACGTACAGGTATTTTCGTGGGGTAAAATGGATCGTTGCAACCATGTATTTGAGAGTTTCATCGCATTTTGTTTCTGTCCTTTTGTGTAAAAAATTTGAAGTAATCAGACTTGGATAGAGTCGGGGTCTGCTGGAGAAAAATCCACACTTATGACTTCACGGAGAACTGAGAAACAAAGGATATATATATATATATATATATATATATATATATATATATATATATATATATATATATATATATATATATATATATATATATATATATATATACTTGGATAAAACTTAGATGTGTTTCGACCAAAGATTGGTCCAGGCCATGTCTAACTTAATAGCACCACCTGATAGGATTATCTAAATGCTTTTTAAGACAAGTTTTGTTTATGGTCCATTCAAGCAGTGAGTTCTTATTGAGTGAGTTGTATCCATGCATGGGTGGCTTGTCTGGTATTCTTTGAAGAAATCTGTCCAGACTCCGTTTAAAGGTGATTGGATCCTTTTCCTCTTTGATCAGTTTAGGGACAATGTTGAACAGGGCAGGGCCTGCTGAGGAAAAGAAATTGTATTCCAGTGTACCTATATGTTGTGATCCTGAATTAGGCAGGGGATTTATGGCCCGTGGTCCCAGCCTTGGATGAACCTTGAAACTAATGTTCAGGTCGTTTGGGCAATGCTGGTGGTATATTCTCCACATCGTACAAATGATGTACCACTCGCGGTGGCGCTGGAGAGAGTAGAGTTTCAAGGCTTTAAGGCGGTCCCAGTAATCGAGATCAGTCATGCCTTCAATTCGTTTAGGGTGTGCCCTCTGGGGTGATTCAGTTTTTGAGATGTTTTGTTTTGTATGGGGAGACCACGAAGAGCAGCAGCATTCGAGGCGTGGCCGTACAAAGGAGGGGAAAAGTGGAATGATGACACCTTGTTCTCTGGACCGGAAGGTTCTTAAGATCCAGGAGCTCATCCTACGAGCTATATTGACCTTATTGTTGATGTGGGCACTCCAACTGAGATTGTTGTCAGTAATTACACCAAGGGCTCTGATGTTAGATGCTGTGAGCGGTTCTCCTGAAGGAAGAGAGTGTGACTATTTTAATATAGACTTTCTTCCAAAATGCGTCAGCTCAAATTTTCCCTCGCAACTAGGGTTGCTATGTATGCAAATAAAAATCCAAATTGAGGGAATGGAGTAGGTAAAATCCAGGCTACATATATTTCCTAGCTGGGGGACCACGGAAGTAATATTTACTCAAGTTAACTTGGGATCACTTGAGTACAATTTAACCTTCATTTAACTAAGGTATATTCGGCCTGATGAGTAGCTAGTGAAGCACCCATCGTTGAGTAATTATTACCGCCGAGGTTAGGTACTTCTGCCTAAGAAACATATGTAGACTGGATTTTATATGCTCCATTCCCTGAATTTGGACACACACACACACACACACACACACACACACACACACACACACACACACACACACACACACACATATATATATATAGAGGAGTGGCTGTGTGGTAAGTAGATTGCTTAACCAACCACATGGTTCCGGATTCAGTCCCACAGCGTGTCAACTTGGTTAAGTGTCTTCTACTATAGCCTCGGGCCAACCAAAGCCTTGTGAATGGATTTGGTTGGCGGAAGCTGAAAGAAGCTCGTCGTATATAAATATATGTGTGTGTATCTGTGTGTGTCTGTGTTTCTCCCGCACCATCGCTTGACAACCGATGTTCGTGTGTTTACGTCTCCGTAACTTTGAAAGACCGATAGAATTAGTACTAGGCTTACAAAGAATAAATCCTGGAGTCGATTTGTTCCACTAAAGGCGGTGCTCCAGCATGGCCGCAGTCAAATGACTGACACAAATAAAAGAATATACATATAGTGGTAATAAGCTGTGTGCATAGCTATTTAAATATGAGTTAAAGAGGAATAACAGACGAAAACGAAAGTTCTTTTATCTGAAGAGCTGTTGAAAGAAAATTTCCAATCCATTTCGGCTGTTATTCTCTGCTAATTTGTGATATCTCCTCTCTCTCTTTCTGTGCGTGTGTGTATATGTGAGTGTGTACGTGCGTACGTGTGTGTGTCTGTCTGTCTGTCTTTGTATCTCCCTCTCATATACACAGATACAAATATGTTTACATGATTACATACTTAAACCCATACACACATATAGAAGCATACATACATATATACACATATGTACATACGCATATACGTACACACATACATACATACAGACATACATACATGCACACATGCATGCATCCATGCATACGTTACATGCACATATACAGAAATGTAGAGTCAAGCGCAGTATTACCGAATAGTTAAGAAGTTCGATTCGAAATCGTGTGGACCCGGTTTCAATTCTGCTACGTGACATCTTGAGCAAGAGCCATTAAAACAATAATTAAAAGATGTTAGAAACCCTCTTCTAGGTTCGGTCGAAAATGTGGGCTCAAATACTCACAGATCCTTATATAGTATCAGTGATTGTTGGCGGCTGAATTATTTTCAGGCTCTGAAGAGAAATGTCACTGTTTGGAATGTAGTTCCAGCACTATCAACCATTCTGTGAATCATTTTGGGGACATCGGAGTGGGGAGGGAAGTGGTGGGAAAAATTTCAAAAATGTAATTAAAATTCTGCTTTTGAATGAAAATCCGCTGGGGATAATTTGTTAAAAATTGATTTCAAATTTTGGCACAGACTAGCAATTTCCGGTGAGTGGATAAGTCCATTCCCACCGACCCCCAGTGTTATTATAGAACTTCTTTATTCGATTCGAGAGGATGAAAGGCAAAGTCGACCTCGGCGGCATTTGAACTCTGAACGTGAGGACAGATGAAGTACCACTAAGCATTTATATATATAATAGGGGTCAAAAAAGTGACAGAGGCTACTGACTAGACAGTGCTTTTGTGATTCTTGAGGTGTTTTAACTC
>NC_142934.1:110847143-110857143 GCF_046866305.1 Octopus bimaculoides | reverse complement strand
TGTATCGGCTATTACTTTTCCCTTGGATAACATGAATGGCGTGGAGAGAAGCAGGGCAGGTATGCATGGGCGACTGTTGGTTACGTATAAACAACCTTGCTCGGACTTGTGTCTGGGAGGGTAACTTTCTAGGTGCAATCACATGGTCATTCATAACCGAAAGGGTTCTTAGAGATTAGCTAGCTTGATTGTCTATAAGCTCAATGTCTAAAAATTGTTTCTGATTAAGGCACAAGATCTGAAATTTCTGAAAAAGGGGGTTTATAGATTAAACCGAGTCTGTTACTTGGCTGGTATATACTTTCTTTTATCGACCCGAAGACGAAGAAAAGCAATGTTGATCACTGTGGGATTTAAACTCATAACATAAAGAGCCCCCACCACCTGCAAAACATTGTTTCTAATGATTATGTAGTAGTAGTAGCATTAGGAGTGATAATAATAATAATGATAATAATAATAATAATAATAATAATAATAATAATAATAATAATAATGATAATGATAATAATAATAGTAATGATAATGATAATAATAATAGCAAAACATAAACGTGTCAATCCATTATTTTTTGAACTTGTGGAAGATACACGAGATTTCAAAATATCGTTCATTTGATGACAATGGCACTCTTCTTTTTTTTGCTTCTATATCTTCTGGACATAATAATAATAATAATAATAATAATAATAATAATAATAATAATAATAATAGTAATAATAATAATAATAATTATAATAATAATAATGAGAAGAAGAAGAAGAAGAAGAAGAAGAAGAAGAAGAAGAAGAAGAAGAAGAAGAAGAAGAAGAAGAAGAAGAAGAAGAAGAAGAAGAAGAAGAAGAAGAAGAAGAAGAAGAAGAAGAAATAAAAGATATTTTGAGACTCTAATATTCGAACAGGGAGTGCCAGATAATTGACTTTACAGTTCCAAAAAGATGTAAAAATCAATATGAGAGGTATAAAAAAAATAACAAAGTACCAGGACCATTGAATTACAGAGACTATGGGAAGTGCGGGTAAAATGTATCCCAGTAGTTATAGGTGCATTAAAGATCTGAATGGATCGATAGAGGAAATGGGTGTAAAACCCAGTTTGGTACAACTTCAGAAAACAGTGTTATAAGGGACAGCTAGGATACTTAGGAAGGTTTTTGGCATCTAAGATTACTTGTTGTAGCCCGATGTTTGGATTTGTTTTTCTTTTCCAACAGTCTAATCTGTTGTGTGTACATGGAAATAATAATAATAATAATAATAATAATAATAATAATAATAATAATAATAATAATGATAATAATATGCGTAAAGTACTGTCTGTCTGAGGTCCTTGTGATTTGACAGACAATACAAACCTCCGGTAGACATAATATCTTGAATCAACAACATCACGATATTTCATATTATGTGATGACTTAAATAATAATAACAAAAAAACCCCAAAAAATAAAACAATAGAAATGTAATAAAAAAGGAATGTCAGAAGCATCTAGATAAGATCCCAGGAGAACCATATCTCAGAGAAATCGAAAAGGTTGTACTGACAAGTACTGCCCACATCATTAGATAAAAATTTTCCATTTAAATGTCTGTGTTGTATTGCATGAAGATATTTCGCTACTTCCCCTCCCCAGTCATACTATTACATCCCTTATCCTCCACACGCCCCAGAACATTGGGTGTGTCTTGGCAAGTGACTGTAACAAACATGCAGATTAAAAGTAAACAACAACAACAACAACAACAACAACGATAATAATAATAATAATAATAATAATAATAATAATAATAATAATAATAATAATAATAATAATAATAATTTCATTACAATGCAAAGAGAAACAACAACCACGTTACCAAGGAGGCAAAGATAGTTTAAGCCCGCCTTATATCCATTACAGGGAGGATCATCATCCTCTCAACTCTTGTCTCACTCTAACACCATTAATAAATCTATTGAATGACAAGGGACTAAAGATACAGCAAAAAGAAATAAAACCATCTTACATTATATGGATGACTTAATGAATGAAAAAGTGTTAATAACCTTGCTGGAAAACTCAGTGAAAATTGTTCATAAATTCAGCCGACATAAAATATATATATTTAGTGCACATAAAAACGCGTATAGAATAAGTTAACACTTCTATGAGAAGCAATCTAATGCTGGCGATTTAGGCATAAAAACCAAAATAAGAGAATTAGACTCATACAAATAGCTAGACGTGCATGACTTTGACAAAATACATCATAAGGAAATGAAGGGGAAAATTAGAAAATATTAAAAGAAGGGAATCGTATATTTAGAATTGGATTGAATATCAGGAATAAGACAGTATGTATAAATGCATTAGCCATCACATGTATATTCTCGTTTCAAAATAATAAACGAATTGTTTTGTCTTGGGAGAGTGATTAAAAACCGATTTATTGTTTAATCAGCACATTAAACATATTGTTCGTTGCTTAGATGTTTATGATTAATTCGTTGGTTAGATATTTAACATTTGACAAACAATATAGAAGTAGTATTGAACCAGTGCGTGTGTTATTATTATTATTGGTGTAAGAATATACACTGAGATTTGTATCAAGTATCTTGCCAACCAAATACAAAAATGAAGTAAACTATGTATCAAGAGAATCGAAAGGCTTGACAGAACCCCTATCTCACACTAGGAAACAAGTGTTCGAATGACCCGACAGTTGATATATTATTAATATATGCACAGAAAGATGGCTGGGTACTGATACAAATGGAAACCTAGTTAAAAATAAAAGCAGTAGTGGCTAATAGGCGCAGGAGTGGCTGTGTGGTAAGTAGCTTGCTTACCAGCCACATGGTTCCGGGTTCAGGCCCACTGTGTGGCACCTTGGGCAAGTGTCTTCTACTATAGCCGACCAAAGCCTTGTGCGTAGACGGAAACTGAAAGAAGCCCGTCGTATATATGTGTATATATGTGTGTGTTTTTGTGTCTGAGTTTATCCCCTCAACATCGCTTGACAACCGATGCTGGTGTGTTTACGTCCCCGTAACTTAGCGGTTCGGCAAAAGAGACCGATAGAATAAGTACTAGGCTTACAAAGAATAAGTCCTGGGGTCGATTTGCTCGACTAAAGGCGGTGATCCAGCATGGCCGCACTCAAATGACTGAAACGAGTAAAAGAGTAGTGTTACACAATAGAAGTAAACGAAAGGAAACTGATTAGTGCTGTTAAAAAAATATGAAGAAATTAAAAACCCTTTTTCTCTATTTATACAATGAAACGATAAAATATAAATTGAAATGTAAGTACATTTAAATAAGGGATTTAGATAAGACAAAGAAAAATCAGCAAAAGAATTTTAAAACACAACGCTGTTTGTTTAAGTCCCCATGAGTTTGCAATTTGGCATAAATGATGCTGATAGAATAAGCACCAGGCCTTTTTGATTGAAACCCTTCAAGGCATTGCCCCTGCATAGCTGCAGCTCAATGACTGATACAAGTAAAAGATAAATGATAAAATATACAAACCAAACCGAATCTCACATAGTTAAACACAGTCCATAAAGTAACCTTGATAGACTTAGCTCACATCTTATGTAATTCACCGTACTATAATACAACACAAAGGGTACACTCTCAGTACACGATAAATACCCTATACAATAAATGCCCAATAAAATATTGCAATTAGCAAAACACATACTCTACGGAATTACTAGGAAGCAAAGCAACATAAAACACACACAAGCACGACACAATCAATAACCAATAAAAAATAACACTTAGTCTTACATAATCGATACCGGACACTGTAACAACGATAACTTATATAGCTCACATCCTAGACACTTCCTATACATTAATATTACACAAACTGCACATTTACATACGCTTTACAATAACCGTCCGATACTAAAACACATAACAATCGATCCCAAAGTATGTACGAAACACACACTCCATAAAGCTAAGTCACACACCTTATACTCTATGTATTAAGATACCACAGACGAAAATACTAAAACAAAAACCAGCTACCACAAACCAATCCCTCGCAACAAGGCAACACAGACGAAGTATACAAACAAACAAGTCTAGATACGCAAAAGACACAAACATCAAGAACAGCGAGATGCACCTACTGACATAGAAGAATCTCGTTTAGATCTAGTGAAAGTATGAGGAAAATAATAACTTTTGTATAAAATAAAAATAATAACAACGACATCAACAATGATAGTAACAATATCCGCGAGAAACTAATAATAGATATTTCATATAATAATGTTTTCTTAATAACAATAATTGTAATAATAAAAATTCTGATTTTTGTTATAATAGTGAATTCTTGTAATAATAATGGTTTCTTAAAAATAATAATTGCTATCCAATAATATATCGCAACCTACAAAACCCACAATCTAGACAATCACCAAAGAAAAATTATAGTAAATAAAAATAATATTAATAAAATAAGAGTATGGTGATGATGATGATGATGGTGAGGTTTATTATGTTGTTTTTGAAGTCTAACCAGTAGAACTTTCGTAATGACTTGGTGTCTGTGAGAAAAACAGAATTAACGGACGGAGAAGCTATTACACTTAAAAGCGACATCTATTATAGACTTCCGACGGTTGATTCCACGGGCGGACTTCTTGTACCTAAGCATTCTATGTATGTATGTATGTATGTATGTATCTGTCTGTCGGTCTGTCTGTCTGTCTATCTATGTGTCAACTCCAGTGGGAAGAGAGAGAGAGAGAGAGAGAGAGAGAGAGAGAGAGAGAGAGAGAGAGAGAGCGAGAGAGAGTGAGTGAGAGAGAGAGATAGTGAGAGAGAGAGAGAGAGAGAGAGAGCGAGAGAGAGAGAGAGAGAGAGAAAGAGAGAGAGAGAGAGAGAAAGAGAGAGAGAGAGAGAGAGAAAGAGTGTGTATGAGCGAGAGAGAGAGAATGTGTGAATGAATCAACTTCAGAAAACAGTTTCTGTATATGAATTATAAACCTACCTACCTACCTACTTACCTACCTACCTACCTACCTACCTACCAACATATATACATACATGCATGCTTATATACATACATACTTATATATATATAGATATGTGTGTGTATGTACATATACACACACACGCATGCATACACACACATACACACACACAAGCACACACACAAGCACACACTCATAACTGATTATACAACTGACAAGGCATCAAGAAATTATGAAATGAACTTCATTAGGTAATAGCTGTTTCGGCTATACGTAGCGATGCACTCATAGCTGAGTGTTTATGCATCAGCTTATAGCTTAGTCGGAGCTTCAAAAATGAATTGCAGTTTTATCTCCCGAAAGTATTTAAACAGGTATGGAAAGCATCACTCTCGAATAAATAAATATATAAATAAATAAATAAATAAATACATAAATAAATAAGATAAATATATTCATTTATATATTAGGCTAAATAATTATTAGCGATGAAAGCAGTATGAGCCCCTGGAGTCAATCTTTTTATCCAACCTAACATGATGTAATACTAGAAGGCCTAATACCGTGGTGATAAGCTTGAGAAGTCTTCTCATATGGACGAATGATGCATAAAAGCACGGACATATATCGTATCAGACGAGACTCATTTGTTCAGCGTAGAGAACTTCCTCAGTAGTATGTGCACGTGGACTGCATATGAGTCAGATCACGTTGTCGACTATATAGAATTTTAGTGTCATTTTAGACACCGAGGTCGCAAATAATAAACACACTTATTAAAAAATCAGTTATTAGGGTCGGAAACAGTATTAGTACTAAAAGATAATCTATATGTCCAGCTTAACGTGTAACAGCTGCAAGGTAATGAAGTTCATGAAACAATTGTTTATTCCTTTGTCATATCTTTCTTTATTGCCGCTCTGTACCCGACGAACGCATCGTTCAGAAGCGCACGCACATTTAGTTCCTCACTAGATTATTAGTATTACAATGCCTAAACGAAATATCTATCTATCTATCTATCTGCCTGCCTGATTATTTGTCTGTCCGTCTGTCTGTCTTGACGAGGAGGTTTTGAAAAGATCTTGGCTTTGGGTTAAAGAAAATACCGGAGGATAAGTTAATTATGATTTTATTTAACACATTCCCCTCTCAAATTCAAACTCCAATTGCAGCGGTGCTTTGGTTTTTCTAAGCCCTGTAAAAGAACTCGGAAGGTTGGAGCTCCAACCGGGCCTTTTAAGATACCCTTAAAGTCAGATACTTTTCAGCACCCAATATATATATATATACATATATATATATATATATATATATATTGTTGCTGGCACTCCGTCGCTTACGACGTCGAGGGTTCCAGTTGATCCGATCAACGGAACAGCCCGTTCGTGAAATTAATGTTCAAGACACGTGTACCCTTAACGTAGTTCTCGGGGATATTCAGCATGACACAGTGTGACAAAGCTGACCCTTTGAATTACAGGCACAACAGAAGCAGGAAGTAAGAGTGAGAGAAAATTGTGGTGGAAGAGTACAGCAGGGTTCGCCACCATCCCCTGCCGGAACCTCATGGAGCTTTAGGTGTTTTAGCTCAATAAACACTCACAACGCCCGGTCTGGGAATCGAAACCGCGATCCTATGACCGCGAGTCCGCTACCCTAACCACTGGGCCATTGCGCCTCCACTAATATATATATATATATATGAAATGAAATGGAATTAAATACTACATACGTTAACAAAATTTAATTAAACACATTAAAAAAAAAAAAAAAAAATTTAAAAAAAAAAAACACACACACACACACACATGAACATATAAATAAATAAAAACTAATACAAATGAACACGTATTAACAGAGAATATAGGTGATACAGACACTCCCCATACACACATGCACTTACAAAAGACACAGACACATTGAAGGACACGCATGCGTAGACACATACAATAGGAATACAAAATACAAAATGGCTGATAGTTAGCAAGGTGAGACACACATAAGAAAGAAGGAAACAAAGGACCACTGATGAGGTCACAGAAGTGTGACGAAAGAACTCTGGTCGAAATAAGATTAAGATTAAGATTAATGTAATATAAAGCTGAAAAAAAAAAAAAAATTAACACCAAATATACAGTGCGTGTGTTTTTATTGGCTAAACTGGCAATATGACCATCCCCAAGTACAACAATATATATATATATATATATATATATATATATATATATATATATATATATATATATATATATATATATATATATATATATACATATATATATATATATATATACAAAAGAAACACAATGGCCAACTGAGAGTAATCTTTCAGTTGGCGGTGATTCATTTACCACGGCTAGTTAACGCCGCCATTACTACGACCAACTCAATATTCATTACGCAATCATCAACCCCAGTTTCGTATATTTATAGCCACTGTTATTTTATCAACGGTAAATAATAATTTCGTGGAGGCGCGTTGCTTAGTGGTTAGGGTGTTAGCATCATGATCGTAAGATTGTGGTTTCGATAACTGGACCGGGCGACGCGTTGTTTTCTTGAGCAAAACACTTCATTTCACGTTGCTCCAGTCCACTCGGCTGGCAAAAATGAGTAACAGTGCACAAGGAAACCGAAACGATTGCCGCGCTAAATAAAGCTTCTAATTACACTCTCTGTCTCAGTCTGTCTGTCTATCTGACTCTCTATCTCTCTATCTCTATCTCTCTCTCTTTCTCTCTCTCTCTCTCTCTCTCTCTCTCTCTCTCTCTCTCTCTCTCTCTATATATATATATATATATATATATATATATATATATATATATATATACAGGGGTTGGACAGAATAATGGAAACACCGTAAAATTTCAAAGCTCTACAGTAATTTTGGGAGCCGTACCTTTCATCCTTTCGGGGTTGATAAAATAAGTGCCAGTTGAACACTGGGGTCGATGTAATCGACTCATCCTCCCGTCCAAAATTGCTGCCTTTGTGGCAAAATTATCGTTATCGACGTCGTCATCATCATCATCAGCATCATCATCATCATCATCATCATCATCATCCATTGAATCCTTAAGCTACCGTAATATTCTCAGATATCGAAACTTTTCCAAAAATAGACTCTTCCCTTATCCTCCTAGTTATCTAAACTCTTTGTGCTGGGGGTGTTTCAGTTAGGAAATATGATAAATCAATATATATATATATATATATATATATATATATATATATATATATATATATATATATATATATATATATATACATATATATATATATATATACAAAAGAAACACAATGGCCAACTGAGAGTAATCTTTCAGTTGGCGGTGATTCATTTACCACGGCTAGTTAACGCCGCCATTACTACGACCAACTCAATATTCATTACGCAATCATCAACCCCAGTTTCGTATATTTATAGCCACTGTTATTTTATCAACGGTAAATAATAATTTCGTAGAGGCGCGTTGCTTAGTGGTTAGGGTGTTAGCATCATGATCGTAAGATTGTGGTTTCGATAACTGGACCGGGCGACGCGTTGTTTTCTTGAGCAAAACACTTCATTTCACGTTGCTCCAGTCCACTCGGCTGGCAAAAATGAGTAACGCTGCGATGGACTGGCGTCCCGTCCAGCTGTGGTACACAAACGCCATTGAAACCGGGCCCATGAGCCTGGCTAGGCTTTAAAAGGGCGCCTTTATTATTTTATTAAATAATAATTTCACCGTGTTATGCACGACTAATTAATGTGTTGGTCGATAAAAGAATAGACTTGGGCTGAAATGTTGGAACCCTGCAATGAAATTATTAATGAATGGATATGTTCTTTATATAGCATTTTTCCTCACATAATAATATTGAGTTTAGGATTCTTAAAAATAGTATTTCGCCGAGAATATATACATCTATCCATCTGTCTGTTTGTGTGCACTTGCTTATGTGTTGTTTGTACCTGCACACACACACACACACGTACACAGATGCACACATACACATACACACATATAAAAGATAAATTTAAAAATTAAAAATTAAGTTTTAGAAACGATAGTGTCCAGACCTTGCTTCAGATAAGTCTCAAGTAGTGTGCTTGCGGAGCCGCAATTACTACGATCAACAGTAGGGAACAGTGCACAAGGAAACCGAAACGATTGCCGCGCTAAATAAAGCTTCTAATTACACTCTCTGTCTCAGTCTGTCTGTCTATCTGACTCTCTATCTCTCTATCTCTATCTCTCTCTTTCTCTCTCTCTCTCTCTCTCTCTCTCTCTCTCTCTCTCTATATATATATATATATATATATATATATATATATATATATATACAGGGGTTGGACAGAATAATGGAAACACCGTAAAATTTCAAAGCTCTACAGTAATTTTGGGAGCCGTACCTTTCATCCTTTCGGGGTTGATAAAATAAGTGCCAGTTGAACACTGGGGTCGATGTAATCGACTCATCCTCCCGTCCAAAATTGCTGCCTTTGTGGCAAAATTATCGTTATCGACGTCGTCATCATCATCATCAGCATCATCATCATCATCATCATCATCATCATCCATTGAATCCTTAAGCTACCGTAATATTCTCAGATATCGAAACTTTTCCAAAAATAGACTCTTCCCTTATCCTCCTAGTTATCTAAACTCTTTGTGCTGGGGGTGTTTCAGTTAGGAAATATGATAAATCAATATATATATATATATATATATATATATATATATATATATATATATATATATATATATATATATATATATATACATATATATATATATATATACAAAAGAAACACAATGGCCAACTGAGAGTAATCTTTCAGTTGGCGGTGATTCATTTACCACGGCTAGTTAACGCCGCCATTACTACGACCAACTCAATATTCATTACGCAATCATCAACCCCAGTTTCGTATATTTATAGCCACTGTTATTTTATCAACGGTAAATAATAATTTCGTAGAGGCGCGTTGCTTAGTGGTTAGGGTGTTAGCATCATGATCGTAAGATT
>NC_142934.1:110819643-110842143 GCF_046866305.1 Octopus bimaculoides | reverse complement strand
CCCTTGTGGTCAATAAAGAAATAAGAAACCTTAGCACGCCGAGTGAAATGCTTAGCGGTAATTCGTCTGTCTTAACGTTCTGAGTTCAAATTCCGCCGAGGTCAACTTTACCATTCATCTTTTCAGGGTCGATAAATTAAGTACCAGTTGCGTACTGGGGTCGATCTAATCGACTGGTCCCCTTCCCCAAAATTCCGGGCCTTTGCTTAGAGTAGAAAAGAATATATAATATATAATACACACAAACACTCGGACAAACTCACACACACACACACGCACACACACACAAACTCACAGAAACATAGTAGATATATGTGTATGTATATACATGCATACATAAATACGTGTATGCATGAATACATCCATGCATAGATATATATATGCATACATGCACGCATGCATACATACATGCATAATATGTACGTTGTATTGAAAGCATGAGTGAGTTCCCGTTTTTTCTAAGTTTCCGTTACGCATTTTTGCACTAAATTTTTCATATATTCGTAATCGACGTTTCAAATATTTCAAAAGATTCGTCTTCCGGGTGAAATGATAGTGATTTGCGTAAATGTCTCTATATATGAAGCTGACCCAATGTAATTTGTGTTGAAATTACCACTGCGATTTCAATTTGTAACCGTTAGATTAACATCGCAAAAGAGAAGAACTTGGTGATTGTGACTCGTGTGTTTTCTGTGCATTACTTTAGCATTGTACGCTACTATGTCTCTGGTTTCCATCAATAATTGACCGATTTCCTGCAGAGTTCTGTGAGCATTTATCTACTAATTCTTTTGTGTCTGATTTGGCTATGATGTTTGTAGCGCAATGCATAACACCTTGTTGGAAGCGAATAATGTGCTGGTAGGAAAGGATCACATTTGTACAGTCTTTAATTCTTTAGCATTTAAACCGGCCATATCCTGCCAAAATATTCTAACAGTTTTATGTTCAAACCGGCCAGATCCTGCCTCTCACACCTATCACACCATGTGGTTCTAAAAATCAACAATCAGATCATCAAAATCCTGAAGCTACAAGATAATGCATGGTCATTTAAAAAAAATGTAAATAAATATACATTAGATTTAACAGAGTACTATGATTGCTAAAAGGTGGAAGAAGTTGAAGTCGTGAAGTTTACGACTTTAACACTCACAGTAGGTGTCATAAATTACATGGGTGATATGTAGCTTGTTCACGACTGGATATGGCTTTTGTTTGTAGATTTGGTCAAGTACGACGCTCTTCCATCGACGTGCAATGCAATTTCGTATTTACGAAAGTCAGAGTAGGAACATAGCTGTCTCAAAAAACGTAATAGGTAACTTATACTCCAGTTCTGTATTGAGTACTTACGTTTTTCTTTGTAAATACAAATGTTCGCACGCTCGCATAAATACCACCCATATGTAAATAAGTATGTGTATGTCATCCATAGCCGCACCATTGCTATCACTATCATCATCATCATCATCATCATCATCATCATCATCATCATCATCATAATCATCGGCGCCGTCGTCGTAGTCGTCGTCGTCGTTGTCATCATCATGGTCGATGACCCAGCAACTAAAACAACGATAACAAGAACAGCACTACTACTACTACTACTACTACTACTACTACTACTACTACTACTACTACTACTAATAATAATAATAATAATAATAATAATAATATTAATAATTATAATAATAATAATAATAATAATAATAAGAAGAAGAAGAAGAAGAAGAAGAAGGATAATGATAGTAAAAATAGTAATAGTAATAGTAATAATATTAATATTAATAATAATAATAATAATAATAATAATAATAATAATATTAATAAGAATGATAGTAAGTAAAAATAATAATAATAATAATAATAACAATAATAATGATGATGATGATGATGATGATCATTTTCTTTATTTCCAATGTTCCTTCTACTCTACTCTACCCTGAGTTTATCGGAAAAGGGGCCGTAAAGATCAAAAGACTCGCAGCTGTGTCCCTATTATTACCTCCACGGCGCTCTCTCTACCCTGCTGCTATCTCCCTCACCATGGAGCGTTTTTATCACAAACCCGTTTCAATCGTTTCCCAAGCTCCTTTCAGACCACAACAATAAGGACATTAAATGCAATATAAAGGATAATAAAATGCGATAAAAATCTCTCAATTGGTTTTTCCCCCCCTCTTGAATGTACATACAGGTAGGTAGCTTATGTTATATACTTTCCGATATGTGTGTGTGTGTGTGTGTGTATGTGTGTTAATGTGTGTATGTATATCTGTGCATCTCCCTCTTTCTCTTCATATGTATGTAAATATATATATATTCAGAAACGTTCTCACAAAATGTAGGAACACATCTTTTTATATAGATCACAAACCTATACATAATCCCGCACGCACACATACATACATATATACAAACATACATACATACACACACATACACATGCACACACACATAAACACACACACACGCCCTGATACATATCAGCACACTAAGAAATGAACTGAGACGTAAGGATGTGAATTCCGTGGGGCATGCTAAAAGAGGATACACAAGAGAGCTAGCTGCTAAGAGTAGGAGTGAGAGAGAGAGAGAGAGGGAGAGAGAGAGAGAGAGAGGGAGAAAGGAAGAGAGAGAGAGAGAGAGAGAGAGAAAGAAAGAGAGAGAGAGAAAGAAAGAGAGAGAGAGAGAGTGTGTGTGAGGGGGAGGGAGCGAGAACATTGTGTATGGAAAACGGAAGAGTATATCTCGATAGCTCGATAACATACACGTATACGCATACATACACAAATATATAAATACATATGTACGTGCGTACGTACGTACATACACACTCAAACACATACACAAATACGTATTCACGCGCACACACAGACGCATACGCCCTTACACACACACACACACACACACATATACCCTTACGCGCGCAAATGCATAAAATGAAAGGATCAAATGTCCTTAACGAGCCATAGGCTGGTTTCCCGGATTATGTGCCGTATATTGCACGGTACTCGCCCTTGATGGCACGCCAGTCCTCCGCAGGGATACTCATTTTCACCAGCTAAGTCAACTGGAGCAATGAGAAATGAAATATCTTGCTCAAACCACAACACATTGCCTGGTCCAGGATTCAAGTCCAAAACCATACAATCATGAGTGCACCGTGCTAACCATTAAGCCACGTGTCTGTACATTTACCTATATACTTATATCCCTACACACACACACATTATATATATATATGCTCCCACGTGTGTATGAACATATACATATATATCTGTGTATATATATATATATATATATATATATATATATATATATATATATATATATATATATGTACAAGAATAAGGGCAGGGAATCGTCAATTAGTAATAGAATTAATAATTAACAATTTTGCCAAGTAGTTCAGTATGAAAAAACCTTTATCGGTAAAACCATTTATCATCATAAATATACAGGGATTAGCATTGAGTTGCTTCTCCAACATACTGAAAATTTAGAAATAGCAGTCAAAGAACTACTGATTCTAAACTACAAATTTTTCTCTAAACGGATGGCGATATTTATGGCACACATAGAACAAAAATAACTAAAGGCAGGTTTGTTTATGCTTTTCCCTTTGGTTTTTTGTTCTATGTGTGCCATAAATATCGCCATCCGTTTAAAGAAAAATTTGTAGTTTAGAATCAGTAGTTCTTTGACTGCTATTTCTAAATTTTCAGTATGTTGGAGAAGCAACTCAATGCTAATCCCTGTATATTTATGATATATATATATGTATGTATGTATATAGAATTGTTGCGCGGAAGGTGTTTATATGCCAATTAAAAACACGTAAAAATCGTTAGATTCACTTCAACATTTAAATTTAGTTTGCTAAAATATTTTCGTCGCTTTGAGACCGTGACCAGTTCACTGACAAAATTCCGTGCTGCTTCTTTTGTCAGTGAACAGGTCGCGGTCTCAAAGCGACGAAAAAAAAAAAAGTTCGGCAAAATAAATTTAGGTGTAGTGAATCTAACGGCTTTTGTGTGTTTTGAAATGGCTTATAAACACCTTCCACGCTGCAATTGTTTTTGTTTCAGCACACGATCTCAGATCAGGTCACTTGCTATGCAAGTACATCTCTACCTTACGCTACCTTAAGAGGATTTAAGCACACCAAACCGGTTGTGAAGCAGTGATGGGAAATGCGCGCGCGCACACACATGCACACACACACACACACACACACACATACACACACACACACACACATACAGCGGGCCTCTTTCAATTTGTGTTTGCTAAACCAATTCACAAGGATTTGGGCGATCCGCGGCTCTACGAAAAGACACTTGCCCAATATGCCTCGCAGTAGGACTGCAGCTGAAGCTGTCTGATTGAAAAGCAAAGCAAGCTTCTTACTACACAACCGTGCCAGAGCCTATATTTATGTATGTGTGTGATTGTGTGCGTCTATGTATATGTTCTTGACCCCCAGACAGAAAATAAACTGTTTCTACTTCAAATCTTTATAAATTTTTCTGATATTTGATAAGATGAGATACATCGAAAACGGAAATATTTCCTTTATATAATTTTTAAAATCATTTTTATTAAATTCCCTCTTAAATTGAAATGCCTTATACCTACTGTTGTGCCATTTCTTATATATATATAAGAACTCTACACAATTTTTTCTCTCCCTTTCTTGTTTCGTTCTTTCTGAATTTTTTTTCTCTTATTCCATTCTGCTGACGAGCGTATGCTCGAAATGTAAAAGAATTTTCAATATTTCACTAGCGTTGAACTAATTCCCCTTTTTGTTGTCCCTACACCTGTCTTCGTCCTTTTTTTGTGTGAATATGAACTATATATACATATGCATACGTATATTTATATAAATATATATACATATATATATATGTATATATATATATATATATATATATATATATATATATATATATATATATATATATATATATATATATATATATATATATATATTTATATATGTGTATCTTTCTGTGTGTATGTATGTATATATGTATGTATGTAGGTATGTATGTATGCAAGCATATACACATATACATGCATATACACACATACTCACACATACGCACGTACACATATATATTCCTCCATGTTTTATCTTCTCGGAAAGATTAAACGTAGAGACAAAACGCAAACCGCGCAGGCTTGGAAAATAGATTTGAAAAAAAAAAATGAAGGTAAAATAGCACCGAGTATTTTGAATGCAGCTCTACTGATTCGGCATCTCACAAGGCAATCACATTTAAGGGAGCGGTTTATGCAGATTAAATCAAAATCCCGAAAGTATTCATTTTATCGACCGGCAGAAAAGTTCAATGCAAACTCACCCATGACATAATTTAAAGTCAGAGCGTAAAGGGACGTATTTTATTATATAGCGAGAGAAGAACGAGGTGTATAACAAGTTTTATAGGAAAAAGTACATTAATATAGGAGGAAGTGAAATAAACACGTGTGCCCACTCCTGATACACATGAACAATGGATGTATAATGTATGTATGTATATATGTATACACGCACGTGCACACAGAAGCAAGCACGTATTATTATTAGTTTTTATGTTTTATGTTTTATATTAAATTGAAGGATTACTAAATATATTTGGTTGAGAACAAATTTATTACTCTTTAGGAAGAATAGTATTGAGAGTGACTCCGAAGTTTCGTTCACCATCTCTGTCTGTCTGTCTGTCTGTCTGTCTCTCATATCTATCTATCTATCTATCTATCTATCTATCTATCTATCTATCTATCTATCTATCTATCTATCTATCTATATATATATATATATATATATATATATATATATATATATATATATATATATATATATATATATATATAAAATATATAGTTATAGGGAAAATAACCAAGTTTCAAGAACTCATCGATGAAAATCCACTATCACATATAGAAAAATTAATAATTAAATGCACATAATTTTTCCATTCATAATTTTTTCATTCATATTTTTATTATTACGTTTGTAGAAATAAATAATCTTGTATTTTCTATTATTCAATTGATTTTTAATTATAATTAATTAAACGTCTTTAGCTTTAAATAGTATAGCTTTAACTATTACACCAGTTAAATATGTACTAATTTTATCTTCATTATTATTTTAAACTTAAACTTCGTTCAAATTGTATTTAAAACAATGATAATTTAAAACAATGATAATTTATGTAAGATGTTTTTTGTATATAATATACATGTTATTATAATGGATGAAGGGATGATTATTGAATGGTTATTATTTTGATATTATGATATTTTTAATAATTTTTCTATCTTTATATAATAAGTATTTCATATTAATTCATTTGGTACTTATTGTTGGTTGAGATAGATATATATATTTAATTATTGTTCTACTTACGATCTGACGATTAGCTATATTTTTGAATAGAATTTATTTTCGACAATTTCAATTGATTTCAATCGATTTAAATTTCCTTTCTATTTGAAAATTAGTTATGAAACACGTGTAATCTTTTTATTATATTTATCTTATGATATTTACTTTACTTTATATTATACTCATTTATTGTGCTTTTAATTATTAATTTTTCTATATGTGATAGTGGATTTTCATCGATGAGTTCTTGAAACTTGGTTATTTTCCCTAAAACTATATATTTTATATATATTTTATCTATAAAGCTCAATTTAATTTTAATTTTTTATAAATTGATTTTAATTGAGTTTTTACCTGTAATTTTGGATTTTGTCCCTAATATATATATATATATATATATATATATATATACATACACACGTAAATGTAGAACGTTGGAATGAGTGCTCAACACCGCATTGGTGGATAAATAATTTCTTTATTTGTGAATTAAGGCTATTATCCAAGTATCTTAACAATTTTCAAGTCGATCACATGGAGCAAGGTGTTCGCCTCCATTCTGGAAAACAATCGAACGCCTTTCTCCATGTAATCGGCTTCAAAAATTGTTAGGATACTTGAATATATTCATACTCTTCTTAACATGAAACCAACGGTAGCCTTAATTCACGAATAAATAATATATATATATATATATATATATATATATATATATATATATATATATATATATATATATATATATATATATATATATATATATATATATATATATATATATATATGTACATATATATATATCACAGTTTAAGTTAGTTGAAATATGCTTGTCACATATTTCAACTAGGTCAATAAACTCGAAACATCGATGTCTGAGATTCCCGAGAGAGGGCGACACTGATCGAACGAGGTGTTTTCACACCTTTGTACCTAAAGAGATTTTTCTCCATGGTAACTAACCTAAATTGTGATTGTACGTAAACACTGCTTAGCGCCAATATTCCGATGTGTGTATATATATATATATATACAGTAAAGTAGCTAGTTATAAAATCTCTATACGAGATGCAAGTTACAACCTTAACGAGGTTGTTTCATACAGAACACTGTTACTACTCTTTTTGAGCCTAGGAGGACATCTCCTCCAGCTGGTTAACGACACACTATCTGTGTCTGTTATATTGCAAACAAGAGACTGAACAACTCCCATCCATCGGTGGCAGGAACCAAAAGACCAGCTGGTTTCTGTGTATAACTCTTCATCAGTAATGGTTATACCTATCTGTAGAATAGCAGTCATTCGTCCTAGTTTGTATAAAAAGATGTATAAACAAACAAGCGAGACACACCCGGTGATCTTACAGTAAGCAAAGTAGCTAGTTCTAAAATCTCGATACGAAAACGTAACGGTTATTACTACGCCAACGAGGTTGTTCCATACGTGGCTCTGCTACTACTCTTTTTAAGCCCAAACATCAATACACACCCACACGCGTGGACACACACACACACACACACACACACGCACGCACACACACACACACACATACACACACACACAGGGGTTAGACAAAATAATGGAAACACCTAGTATCACAGCATCATCATTTTCAAAAATTTATAAAACTGTCAAAAGCTTGTTTATTTCTAAGTTTTTTTTTATTTATTATTAGTGTTGCTTAACACGTTTTGCTAAAATTGCTGTTTCTTTTCAGATATCATCAGAAAAAGGTAATTAAATTCATTAAAATGACAGATCTGTTGGAATTTCAAACAGGTCAAATTGCTGGTGTTCGCATGGCAAGTGCTAGCGAAACGGAAACAGCCGAAATGTTTGGTGTATCAAGAAGTACTGTCTCGAAAGTAATGACAGCCTTTGAGAAAGAGGGAAAAACTTCCTCGTCGAAACAAGACTCCAGAAGGAACCCAAAGCTTTCAGATAAGGACCGTTCGACTCTTACGTGAATTGTTAGAAACGATCACAAAAGTACAGCTCCCAAATTTGCTGCAGGTCTTAATGACCACCCCGGGAACCCAGTTTCCACAAAAAATGTTCGCCGGGAGCTACACAAATCCAGATTTCACAGGAGTGCTGCAATCAGAAAAACCACTACTTTCAAAAACAAACGTTTTAAAGCGTTTAGAGTGGACTAAGAATCTACATAATTGGTCCCTAGAGAAGTGGAAGAATGTTATTTTCTCGCACGAATCATCCTTTGCTTCATTTCCTACCACCGGCCGAATATACGCGTGGAGACAACCAAAAGAAGCATTTAACCCAAACTGCCTTTTTCCAACTGTTATACATGGGGGTGGACCTGTGATAATATGGGAGTTGGGGGGGGGGGCTATATCTAGGAAATTCATGGCAGAATTAATAGTCAAGACTATTTAAGCATTTTGTCTGATTAAATTCATCCTATGTTTGCGGAACTGTTTCCGAAAGGAAACGCAATCTTCCAGGATGATAATGAACCAATTCGCACAGCTAAAGTTGTTACTCAATGGTACGAGGAACATTCTAGTGAAGTTGAACACCTTATCTGGCCACCACAGTCCTCAGATCTCAATATTATTGAACATTTATGGTGCATTTTAGAAAAACAAGTAAGGAGTCGATATCCTCCACCATCATCACTACAAGAACTGGAGTCTGTTTTAGCTGAAGAATGGACAAAAATTCCTTTGGAAACAATTCAAACTTTGTACGAGTCCATACCTCGTAGAATTCAAGCTGTAATTACTGCCAAAGGCGGTCCTACTTCATATTGAAATAAATTTGTTTGAAATTTTATGGTGCGTCCATTATTTTGTCCATCCCCGGTATACAACACTGTAGGCAGTTGATCCGTGTTAGTGATCAAGCAGCAGTTAGTGTGACGAAAAAATGTTTAAGTACGTTAACAGTCGTTGTGTACTTTTGAATGGCTAATATGTGTATACCACGCTGTAATTGCTTTAGTTTGAACACACGGTCTCAGATCATATTATTTGCTACAGAAGTTCATTTCCGAAAATTCACACACACACACACACACACACACACACACACACACACACACACACACACACACACACACACATGCACATTCACTTCTGGTACCGTCTTTTTGTTTATATACATATGTATATGAAGACACATTTATTTATACATACACACGTATATATATATATATATATATATATATATATATATATATATATATATATACATACGTATATATATATATATATATATATATATATATATATAGAGAGAGAGAGAGAGAGAGAGAGGGAGGGAGAGATAAATAAGCATATGAATGTAAATGGAAAGAATGATAGATAGACACAGAGAGAGATGAACAAATAGATTGACGCATGCCCTTAATACAAATGTGTATTACATCCACTAGCCCTAAGTATTAATCCTCCTTTACATATACCCTCCATCTTGTTCCCTTACTCTATTATTGAAAATTATTCTCCACCTAACTTTACGCTCTTACCAATGTTTATATTGGTTACCAGAGTGCACAGACGATATCTATTGAATATTATTCTTGTTAAAAAAATAAAATAAAATAAAATAAGGGGGTCACTTATATTGAACAAACCTGAAAGTACCACGTCTTTTGAAACTAAGCACATAAAAAACTCACAACAAAACGAGAATGTACATACGTATTACATGCATACATACAAACATACCTTTGCCAACGCATACACACACATCGGTGTATAAACATGTATATGCATGGGCGTGTAAACATTCGTGTGTGTGTGTATGTATGTCGATAGTAACAAGAAGGGAGAAGTGTCTATATACCTTTGAGATGTCTGTATATATGTGTGTATATATATATATATATATATATATATATATATATATATATATATATATGTGTGTGTGTGTGTGTGTGTGTGTATGTGTGTGTGTGCGTGTGTGTGTGTGTGTATGTATATATACATTTGTGTGTATATATATTCATCTATCATTAGACTGTGGCCATGCAGGGGCACGCGATGAACGGACTAAGTCGAACAAAATCGAGCCTAGGATGTTTTCTTTTAGGCCTAGTACTTATTCTCTCTCTTTTGTTGAACGGCTAAGTTACATACGGAGACATAAACACACCCAACGCCGGTTATCAAGCTGTCTGTCTCTCTCCCTCTCCCTCTCTCTCTCTCACACACACACATACATATACGGCGGGCTTCTTCCGGTCTCCGTCTACCAAATCCACTCACAAGGCTTTGGTCGGGCCGCGGCTAACGTAGAAGGCATTTGCCCGAGACGCTGTGGGAACGAACCCGGCACCATGTGGTTGGGAAGCAAACTTCTCACCATACAACCACGGCTGCACCTATATGTATGTATGTATGTATGTATGTATGTATGTATGTATGTATGTATGTATGTATGCATGCATGTATGCGTGTGTTTGCGTGTGGATGTATTATCGTCTAATTGGAAAAGCAAGCGAAGATATCATCCCAGAATCGGAGTAGCTCCTGGGCCAAGTGTATGCACGCGGAGGCGCGTGGCTCAGTGGTTAGGCAATTGCGCTCATGTTCGTACGATTGTTGTTTCGATTCCTGGAACGGGTGACGCGTTGTGGAAAACACTTCATTTCATACTGCTCCAGTCCACTCAGCTGGCAAAAATGATTAATCTTGTGACGGACTGGCGTCACGTTCGCAAAGTTTTGTTTCCTACGAGAGTTACGGACCCCAGTTTGCATATAGCCAATCAGAACTCAATTACCAAACTAGTGTCCACCTAATCACGTAACTACTCTGGTTGAGTTCAGTAGAAAATGTGCGTTATAGTAAAATCTAACTGTTCTAAACGGGTTAATAGGGGTGACAAATGTGAAATTTTAGGCGGAGGAGCGACTGTGTGGTAAGTAGCTTGCTTACCAACTAGATGGTTCCGGGTTCAGTCCCACTGCGTGGCACCTTGGGCAAGTGTCTTCTACTATAGCCTCGAGCCAACCAAAGTTTTGACAGTGGATTTGGTAGACGGAAACTGAAGGAAGCCCGTTATAAATATATATATATATATATATATATATATATATATATGTGTGTGTGTGTGTGTGTGTGTGTGTGTGTGTGTGTGTGTATGTGTGCGTGTGTGTGTGTATGTTCGTGTCTGTGTTTTACACCCCAACATCGCTTGACAACCGATACTGGTATGTTTACGTCCTCGTAACTTACGGATAAAATAAGTCCTGGGATCGATTTGCTCGACGAAAAGGCGGAACTCCAGTATGGCCGCAGTCCAATGACTGAAAAAAAAGGGGAATGGAGAGCTGCTCAGAGATGATGTCTTAAGTGTTGCCAATTTGGGTAATTTACTAGAAAATGTAAATGAGTGTTGTTCCCTAATTTTTTGACTGATTTAGTACATTCGTAATTTAAAATGTTGGTGTTGATCTGGAAACATCGCAATCAATATGGCGTCGTTTCGTATTGCGTCCTCCTTGCATATATCAACGGGTACATGCAGTATCACTAATCTCAGTCTGAGTACAGTTACCTAATGTTAGTTCCATATAGAGATGGTGCTCAATTGATCTATGATGATGGTGGTGGGGGGAATGTGGCGCTTATGTGAGACCTGCTATGATGTACTCATAGAGTGGCATACACCATTCAATGCCTGACTAGCTGTACCGTAGTAGTAAAAAGTATGTGGATTTTCAAGGTGAGATCTGATTGGCTGTATGCAAATGAGTTCATTACTGAGGTCTTGAACTCCGCTGAGAAAATAGATTTCGCGTCCCGTTCAGGTGGGCAATTTATACGCCAGGGAAACCGGCCCTTATGTTAATAGTATCTAAGAACTAGCTATATCGGGCTTCTAACCAAGTGACATATAAATTCATTCACGCAAGATAGGAATTTTCCTTGTCGTATAACTTTCTCAGTTTTCGCTTCCACTATCATACGGTCACACATACATACATACACCCACGCACACACCTTCAGACAGAGTATTTCTTGGTGTTCGTTGCCGTTGTGATTTCGTGCTGGGTCAATCTTTATCGCGCTGGCCTTTGATGAAAAGCATTTCTTTCAAGCATATCCTCCCTTTCTTAGTGTCCCCTATATTATTTAACGAATACCCTTACTTTAGTCTGCGTGGTTTTGTTTTGCTGGATGATTGACTGCTGTTTAAGTGGGTTAAACAGGCATGTAGAGACACTGAAGTTGTTTAAACACACTCACAAGCACACATACACAAGCACACTCGCACATGCACAGACAGACACTGACACACACACACACAAACACACACACAGACGCGCGCGCGCGCGGCAGCTGGCAGAAACGTTAGCACGCAGGGCGAAATGCTTAGCAGTATTTCGTCTGCCGCTACGTTCTGAGTTCAAATTCCGCCCAGGTCGATTTTGCTTTTCATCCTTTCGGAGTCGATTAAATAAGTACCAGTTACGCACTGGGGTCGATATAATCAACTTAATCCGTTTGTCTGTCATTGTGTGTAGCCCCTTGTGGGTAGTAAAGAAATAACACACACACACACACACACACACACACACACATGTATGTATGATTGCATGTACGTATATATTTTATCTTTTACTGGTTCCATATAAGGGCTAGAGCTATACTGGAGCACTGCTTTCACTGTGTTTAGGTCTCTTTTCTGTACTGCTTGTGGTTAGTGTCATCTGTCGCGATGTAAGTACATCTGTGATTTCTCATAGAGATTTGTCCAGATGTTTTTTGTAAAAACTCCACATCTACACCTCGCAAAACTCTGAGGTTGTTCCACATGATGTTCAACAGTTGTATTGCCTGAAACCCAAGCTATTGCAGTGCTGTGTCCCTATTAGGTGACTGGTATAACTTTTAATTCCAAAGCTGGGAGCTAGACTTTCCAGGATCTTCCACATGTATATCACTGCATATCTGTCACGCCTTCCCTTTAGGGCGTAGAACTTCAGTTCTTTTAGCGTCTTCCAGTAGCTCATCTCTTTCACTGAGTCAATCTTCTTCTCAAGTCTTGCCACCAGTACGACGCTCTGCGCTGACCACAGTTAGGAGCAGTAATACAGACGCCTGAGAACAAAAGTTCTTCAGTGGAGTAACTAGATATCCATACTTCTGGTCCTAAATTATCTAAGAATCTATCCAGCTTCTCGCCCACACAACGTTGCTATCTTGGTAATATTCGCATGGAACGTTTCCTCATTTCTCATGTGGATTCCCATGTCACGCACTGATTCTAACTCTGGGATTGCATTACCCACTGGCCCTGTGTATTCCGATTGTAATCTGTTTGAGAGCCGATATTGGAGTGAGTGAAACTTTTCAGCATTCAACTATGTGTCATTTTCGTCAGCCCAATTGTATATTGCATGCTGGTCGTTTTGTATTTTAAGTATGTCGTAAAGGTCCTTGACTACTTGCGTAGCTGGTGGGAGCAGCTAACTGCGCGGTTAAGGGCATGTCTGACAGAGCCAGTAAAGATAGTAATGGTCTCAGTACAGTTCCTCATGGAACCATTACTATCATATATATATGATTTTATATCGTATCTTATTTTCAACATATTGTGTATAAAATATTAATAATTCTCAAATATATTGAGAATTATATTTTGCTACTGTATACATGCGTACGTACGTGCGTACGTACATACATACATACATATTTGCATATATATGTAAATATATATATATATATATATATATATATATATATATATACACGTGTGTGTGAGAATATATGAGTATATATACACACACCTGAGTTCATATATATAAATATATGTATGTGTGTGTATGTGTTTATATTTTTATGTATAATGAAGTAAAACGCTCGTGTTTACAAAGCAGATGACATACTCAATACAGTTTATAATGTTTAACGCATCTCGTTTTTTTTTTTGTTTTCAATGAAACAGAAAGGTCTCAAATTACAACTACAAGCTTCACAAATCAGATCCTCATCTAAGAGATGAACATTGAACAGTAATGCTATGTTTTATTATGAAAGTGATTTCAAAACATTCAAAATATTCAAAGAATTCATCTGAATACCATTACTATGAAATACACAGCAGTAAGAATATGAAGACAAAGAATATAATGGCGGAATATGAAAAGAACAGACGACAGAGGAAACGACACAATAAAATGAAATAAAATCAAATAAAATAAACGAAATTTATATGGATGATAAAAAAGTTTAAAATGTATGAAGTTTGAATAAACGTGTGAAAGAAGAAAATTTAAGTTGGTGGTGAAGTAGTGAATGGCATACGCTTGAAATTCTCCGTGAATTGGAATTTTGCTCACAATTGGAAAAAGAGAGTGAACACGAGTAGGCATCTCAGACTTTTCGCGACAAGCTCCTGTCCTCATGGTGTTGTGGCCTGTGGGTCTCAAATGCTATGGCAGCGGTGCGCAAGCTTCTGATAGGGGTGCTTATGCCGTATGGATGAAGGAAGGAATAGGCACCAGGCTATGGAAACATTCTTCAAAGAAATAAATATGGGCTTGCATAGGAGAAACATCGCCACCTAGAAGAATAGCTAAGATACTGAATCATTGATGGTGATCTTAAATCCATAAGACCTGAGATAGGAAGGGGAAACATATGATGCAGTGCAGCAAAATCCGAAAGGAACCAAATATCCAGCATTTCATACCAAAAGTTCACGGAGGCAAAAGAGAGGATGTCATAAAATAGCTGGAGGCGGGATACTAAGGTAGAGTTGAAAAGTAGGGATCGAACTGCAGAGATACAGTAGAGACAGCCCATAGTCAAGAATACAGGAGAAAATTGTCGATGAGTTATGCTCCAGATGGAGGATGACGCTTACGCAAGTGATCTAATTTTAGTGACTCTCAAAGTGAAGGAGAGCTAATTCCAATAAACTCTTTTTTACTCTTTTATTCTTTTACTTGTTTCAGTCATTTGACTGCGGCAATGCTGGAGCACCGCCTTTAGTCGAGCAAATCGACCCCAGGACTTATTCTTTGTAAGCCCAATACTTATTCGATCGGTCTGTTTTGCCGAACCGCTAGGTTTCGGGGACATAAACACACCAGCATCGTTTGTGAAGCGATGTTGTGGGGGGGGGGGGTGACAAACACAGATACACACACACACACACACGCGCGCGCACACACACACACACACACACATATACGACGGGCTTCTTTCAGTTTCCGTCTACCAAATCCACTCACAAGGCTTTGGTCGGCCCGAGGCTATAGTAGAAGACACTAGCCCAAGATGCCACGCTGTGGGACTGAACCCGGAACCATGTCGTTCATAAACAAGCTACTTACCACACAGCCACAAGTATTAATTTCACAGAAAATGTCGTTAGATGATTCGTGATCAATAGAAAATGTCTATAGGAGTTACAGAGAGAAGACTCATAAAGAACTTCTTCCCTTTCTCACAGTCACTCTCTCTATTATTGCTCTCTGTCTCTTTAAGTCACTTCCTGCCTCTCTCCCCTTCTCTAAGTAAATAAATATGTAGGTAAATGGACAAATAAATAAATAAAAATAAGAGTTGTGAATTAATGAATGTGAACCATCTTGCAGCAAAACAATTGGTAAATGAAATCGTCTATGGCAATTTTGTTTTACCAGCTGCGCCTGGAGGAAGGGACAATGTTCTATTCAGGTATTCAACGGAGTAGAAAATAATACTGACATAAATATAACAAATACGTACGTATGTATATACATATATGTCTGTGTGTCTATGTATGTATGTATGCATGTATGTATGTATGTATGTATGTATGTATGTATGTATGTATGTATGTATGTATGTATGTATCTATCTATATGTATATATATATATGTATATATATATATATATATATATATATATATATATATATAGATATATATATATATATATATATATATATATATATATATATATATATATATATATATATATATATATGTATATATATATATGTATATATATATATATATATATATATATATATATATATATATATATATATGCATGTATGTATATGAGAAGAAAAAGAAAAGGGAGATTGGGAAGTTAATAATTGTTTATTATTAACGTCAAATTAATCATCACTTACAGCTGTTTTAATTAATACTCAGTAAATATTAAGTAAATATTAAATTTATAATTATATGAGTTGAGCATAATATCTTCAGAGGGGGCAAAATATACCCTTGGATGTTTTTTATGTGTTTATGGATTCTAGGGGATGCTTTGTGTGTGCGTGCGTGTGTGTGTGTGTGTGTGTGTGTGTGTGTGTGTGTGTGTGTGTGTGTGTGTATGTATGGGGTTAAATTCTACTACTAGCTTGAATCATTCGACTACAGTATTGCAAGGGGTTTTATTCCGTCCTACTGAATTTGTCGAGCCGCTAAGTAACGTATCGTATCATAAAGTGACGCTACAGAAACAACAAGACCGGTTTTGAGAGACGTAATGATATAAAGGCTGAACGATGCACTCATTCATACAACCTATTTATACACACGCATGCACATATATAAAAATATACACGTATTTATATGTGCACGACTACGTATGTGTATATATGTATATATATATCGACGTACACCTGGGCATATATATTTCCCCGATGTTCTTTGATGTCAATCAAATCATTTCCTTGATGACTTTATTAGAGGGGAATGGTATTTAATAATAACATTAGACTGGCTTAACCTACCTGTGGCAACGGTACACCATGTGGGTGTATAAGCATATAGAATCGTTACAAAGAAAATACCTTAACCCCATATGTGTATGTATACATAGCTATGTGTGAATATATATATATGCAAACACACATAATACAACATACGAAAATAAATATGTATATATATATATATATATATATATATATATATATAAATATATATATATATATATATATATATATATATATATATATATATATATATATATATATATATATATACATATAGATACATACACACACACACATATGTATATGTATATATATTGGGGTTACAACTTTATCCACCTTCAACCCTTCAGTCTGATCGGAGCGTTCGGTTTTATCAATTAAAATTCTATTTCCGTCTACTACATACGCTCACGTACGCCCACAAATATATACACCACCCATAAACACACATTTCCACACACACACACACACAAACATATATGCAAGCAGACACACTTAGATATACATTTGTGTGGATATATATGAAAAAGAGGGAGAGGGGAGAGAATAAAAGAGAGGGAGGAAGAGAGAGGGAACCTGTATGTGTCTTTATGGACATATGTAAATATTTATATACGCAAAGGCTCATAGTCTATCAAGGAATGTACATTGTAAGTACCAGCATTTTCTTTCACCGCATCTGTTTAATATTTTCTCAACGTTGTGCATTTGGGAAAATAGACGCACCTTTGCATGACGAAGAGTTTGTTCCACTGTTTAACACAACTTCCCCTTTACCAGGGATTGTATGAATACTATTTATACATACGTAATTATACCTTTTGACGTAGAGACGCACGCACATACAATTACACTCTGGCAAAAACACACAAACATATTCACACGTGTTTGTATATACACACACATATATACATATATATCTTTCAAAACTTATCGTGTCTATATACTTTTAAGATGTCTGTTCGTGTATATATATATATATATATATATATATATATATATATATATATATATGTATACACAAACAGACATCTTAAAAGTATACCAAATCCACCCAGAAGGGTTTGGTCGGCCCAAGGCTATAGTAGAGGACAAGTGCCACGCAATGGTACTGAACCCGGAACCATGTAGTTGGGAAGCAAGCTTCATAATTTCATAAATTGGTTAAGGAAGCAATTACCCCCTCCCCTTCACTCCTCTCTTCATTTTGCACTTTTCTGGAAATTTTTTTGGGCGAAATACGTAGTAAAATACGATTCTGAATGAAAATTGTTTGTAAAATTTCAATTTGTGAACAAGGAAATATGTATGTATAAATATGCGTTTTGAAATAGTTTTTCAAAAGAGCATCTTGTTTATTCATTAAAAAAATGCAACAACCTTTATGAATCAGCTAAACAATGGGCGATATTTGATGCGGGGTGTGATAGCAAAATGAAGATATACATTGGAATTTGCATTTAAGTTGGAATTTATTTCCACGTTTGAATTTAGATTAAGAAATATTTATTCGTATTCATATTTGCCTGCAAACATTCATGCGCAGGTATATCGACTTGTGAGTGTGGGTGTGTGTTTGTGTCTGCGTGTATATTTATATTTCCTAAGTTGAGACATGGATGGCGTACAGTTCTATATTTCAGAGATGAGAAATTATGTACGTTATTTACATTTGACGGATATCTGGCCTCATCTTGTTTGTTGTTAACACAACGTATCGGCTGACATACCCTCCAGCCTTCATCGTGAGAAATTTTGGACGATGTTATTATTATTATTATTTTATGTTTGACTTTTGTTTTGCATTTGTACAAGTTGGATCCAAGTCTCACCCAGAGACCTCAAGAGACAACAAGTTAGAAGTTCATGTAGGTGTTATGCCTAGGGTACCATATATTTGGATTTGTACAGTTTTGTTCAAGTGAATGTTTAAGAAACCATAAGAAAATTATGTGTTTGCTTTAAAATTTGAGATCACATAGACAGTATTTTACGTAGGATATGGGCAGTTCCCATGAACACTATCTTTTGAACTTCAGCCATTTTGGGGTTTCCTGGAATCTGATCTAGGTAGTAATCAGCCCGTTTCGCTGTCATTCCCAGGGCACCTATGACAATAGGTATTGTTTTCGTCTTCAGATTCCACATTTTGCTAATTTCTATTTCAAGATCTTTATATTTGCTCAGTTTTTGGTAGGTCTTGACAGATACGTTTATATCGATTGGGACAGTCATATCAATGAGGAGGCATGATTTTTGTCTGAAGTCTTTCAGTATGATGTCTGGCCTATTTGCGTCTATCTTTCTGTCAGTTTGAATGAAGTTCCAGAGGAGTGCAATGTGATCATTTTCAAATTATTATTATTATTATTATTATTATTATTATTATTATTATTATTATTATTATTATTATTATTATTATTATTATTATTATTATTATTATTATTATTCAGGTCACTGCTTGGAATCGAACTCGGAATCTTGGGGTTAGTAGCCTGCGCTCTTAACCACTACGGTGGTTAAGAGTGTATATCAGCTGAAATGTTGTGTTAAGAACAAACAAGATGAGGACAAATATCTGTCAAATGTAAATAATGTGAATAATGTAAATATTGTATGTGTGGCGTAATTCAAGACTTTTAAACTTAAATAATATTTTATCGTTAAAATATTTTAAAGAAAATTATTATTTTTAAATATTCCTTAGCCCCATGTCTATAAAAACTGAATTTATACATACATATGCATTCATACACAGAAGCACATATGTACATGCATATATATATGTTTTATATTTTACCTTTTACATTTTACTTGTTTCAATTATTAGACTGGAGCGAATCGATCGCATTATATATTTTTCTTTAAACCTGGTACTTGTTCTATCGGTCTCTTTCGTCGAACCGCTGATATGCTTGAACGTAAATTCACCAAATACTCACACACACACACACACACACACACGTATATATGTATATATATATATATATATATATATATATATATATATATATATATATATATATATATATATATATATATATATATATATATATTATGATAATAAAATGACAACAAAATATTGAGACCTCGGTATTAGGTAAATAGGGGAATTTATATACGTATAGTATAGGACAATCAGTAAACCGACGGAAATGCATCGTAGCTCTTAGCTCCGGCAATTGAAACTCTGAGTCCTATTATGACAACTTACTGATTGTCCTATACTATACAGACACACACACACACACACACACACATATATATATATATATATTGATGTTATTTTGTTCCGGGTTAACTACATGATCAAAGGCATTCCAATCAGGTTCCACTGTGTTTTTTCATGTCCATTTTAGATAAAACTACATTGCCTAGATGCGTAAGTGTTAAAGGAAATTTAGCTGCTATTTCTAGTACGCTGAGTACCAGTAAGCATCCACGAATCCGCAGATCCCTTGGGGACCAACAAATGTACAACTGGGAACTAGTTAATCTCATTCAAAATTTCAAGGAACTGCAGTGTGTGTCAAATGTAACTTACACATAACAAAACAGATAAGATAAACTTCCGAATTTCCAAAGTTATTTTCTTGATGTAAACCTGAAATATACTTCGTGTATCGGGAGGAGATGGATAGTATTATGCCAGTTTAAACACGCACTGGCTCTATTTTACTTCATTGCATTTTTGTTTCATTTATTTGTGATTTGGTTAACTCTTAAACTAATTTACTAATCGGTCGTTTGATTAATCGTTCGGTCAATCAGTCAATCAATTAGGTCTGTCTAAGTTTTTTCTTTGCGTTTCCTGAAGCAGACCTGAGTAAGAAATGGGTTTCATTGATGATGTGGCGAATGGCGACGAAAGGACTTTGACAAATCTGAATGATTGATTGTTCGAACGATTAATCAGACATTCGATTTATTAACTGGGTAAATAGTTAATCAATTAACAAATAAAAAATGAAAAATTAAATAGAACCAGTGCATTTGTTTATTATTGACATAATGACTCTCTTGAGATACAATAAAATAAGTTATTTTCAAATCTGCAGAAATGGTAAATATTCGTTTCACGCTTTTTAAAACATGATCAGCGCTTAAATCTCTCTTTCAGTGGACCTGAAATCCAGAATATGGTATTATCAAAGAAGCATCAGCCATCTTAGTAAACAAGTGACATATGTAATACAAAATTGTTTATTTAGTTCTGCATTAGGTTATATATAGCTTTTAGGTAAGAGATGAAATGGAAGAAATTCGTCGACAGTTGCTAAAATTGATAATATAGATTCTGAGTGACTAAAATCAGCCTTTTGAGTAATGACAGACAGATATTACAAGGATAGATGGAGGGAGAGATTCATAGGAGAATTCATGTAAATAAAAATGGTTCTTTGTTCGGAGAAGCTGAATGCTTTGGTATCTAGCTCACAGTCGCTTAAAAGGTAGGGTGGACAGGAATCACTAGCTCATATGCCCTAAATCTCTTATGTGATGGCTCCAAGTGTTACGCACTGAAGCATCATCTCAACTGGCAAGCTAAACCACATAAAAGGGTGCTTTTAACAGCACCACTAAGGCGGGTTGAGGAGCTGCAGCTACGGCCAACGGCCACGGCGGAGGAGACTCATGACGACCAACCCCCAGGTTTCCCTAACTGAAGGCGACCCACACTATATTCTGTGAACCTCGGCTACCAGTCAACAGTAATAGCTCCATTTAGAATCTCTCTCCTAAATGCAAGAAGTTGAGCTTCAGTTTAGAATGCTGTCCTTCGTCAAGCGTCAAGCTACGTAAAAGATTTAAAATGTAAAATCTGTGCAGCGTTTGAGCAAACGTAAACCTTAGGAGCAATGGCACAGAATACGCCGTAAGATGGTCCTTCAGATGGTAAACTTACGATGGTACGATGCAATGAGGGCGGCTGCGCATCGGTTCAGTTAGACGTGGGGGCACTTAAGTCTAAGTAAGTTTGAATTGAAAAGGCTGGGAACAAATGATATATAGAAGCTCCCTTATTGGTTCAATAAAACTTTTGATTCTTACGTGTAAGGCGTGTGTACATGTGTGTATGCGTGTGTGTGTGTTTGTGAGTGTGTGTGTGTGTGTTTGTGAGTGTGTGTGTGTGTGTGTGCTATTATGTATTTAGCAAGATATTGATAGGACATAGATGTCGCTCTATCTTTTGGTAAATGAACGTGTCCGGTTAACACCCTTGTGCAAGCAATTAATTAATAATTTAACGAATTATCTCATTAACGTTATTGAATATAGCTGTCCTAAAGATTACTTCTATATATATGAAATTATTCTAAATGAATTAACTCATGGGCGTTCAATCAAAGAGCCAAATATACGACGTTTTTATTAATCCTATTGTTGTTGACGTCATCGT
>NC_142934.1:110809643-110812143 GCF_046866305.1 Octopus bimaculoides | reverse complement strand
TGATTGTGATGCATGTACCTGGTGTACCCATATCAGACGAGATGCAATGTTAGGTATATTGGGCTTCGTACATTTATAACCCAGCTTCATTTTGATACCTTGTGTTGCTCTCTCTTTAATGATAATAAAAACTGTGTAAAAAGTACCACTCAGTGGAGACTGTGAAAAGTACAGCCTGGGCAGAGCACGGACATGTTACGAAGATTAATCAGAGGGCGTCACTGAGAACAATGAATATAAGATCCTGTGAGATTTTGCAAAGCAATGTAACTCCCTAATCGATTCTCGGAGACCAGACATTGTTGTGGTAGATGAAAAACTAAAAAGAAAACTACGATGATAGATATTGCCATACCTCGGGATACGCGCGTAGATGACAAAAAGCTGGAAAAGATGGAGAAATACAGACTACTAAAAGACGAAATTGCAAGAATGTAGGGAAACTGGGTGAGTAACTGTTATCCCTGTAGTTGTAGGGGCACTCGGAGTACTAACAACCAAGTTCGAGAAGTATGTTGGAGAAATTAGAATTGAAATTAAGGCTGAGTAGGCCCTCAAAACTGCTGTATACTCTATTGGGAACAGCTAGGATTTTAAGAATGGTGCTTGGGTGTTGCATGTCTTTCACGATAAGTTAACATCCAAGTACCAAAGCTTATAATTTGTGGAAAGAGACCCTGTGAGACCTCTGACAATGAGTTGCTGTCCGTTCAAACAGAATCAACCAGAGCAAGTAAGACCGAGAAGTCTGAGAAGTAAAATATTAATACTATTGTTTTCAGATTTACGCACGAGGCCAGCAGTTTTTGTGGGAGGAGGTTAGCCAATTACATCGACTTCAGTATTTGGCCATGACAGTTTTTTCAACGACTGTGGAATAATAAGAAAGGCAAAATGGTCCTTGATTCTATCAACAGTAATTGATTGTTGCAGCTTAGGATATTGTCAGAGAAAGAATGGGCAGATTCAATGATTTTGTAATGGTCACTGAAGGGAGAAGCGGTGAAGTTATCATCAGGATGGGAAACAAGGAACGACGCTTACAACAGAATTACCTCCGTAAAAGTCATCGGAGTATGTTGTTAAACCGGGTGTTGGATTAACTCCCATCACCCGAAAATAACCTCTCCTATGAGCTTCTAAACTCTTTCCATTTATGAAATATTTCTCACAAAGTTTTGATTCGACCGGGGGCTAAGTAAGAAAACACTTTTCTGAGTTTGAACCTGGAACCTTGTGCTTGTAAAGCTAAATCCTTCACTACAGAGCTCTACCGGCCCCATCTTTATAACCAGGGAGGCATATACACCAGTCAAAGGTAAACTGCGGCCCACGAGATTTTCTGAATGACATGCCTAATGAAACATCTTGAACTAATTCGGAAACTTTTAGTTGTGCAGTCCGCCCCATGATGTGCCATGTAGCACGCTTCTCGAAAAAGGTTGTCTACGTCTGATCTATGTGTTTTACTTCTTGACAACAAAACCATGCATGCTCCAAACCGCTTAAGCATAAAACTATGGCCTGCAACAGACATTTTAACCATACAACTACGCGCCCTTTCGGTTACAAGCCAACGAGGCCACACCTGCGCCCAACCTCTTTACTACATACCTATACTAGATATCTTTTTTATTACCTCTTGCTCCTGGGGAGACGAAAATCAAAGTAAAACCCTAGCGGGATTTTAAGTTCAACCGAGAGAGGTATGGCGAAAAACTAAATAATACAAGATATTTACCCACTCATTCGTTCTTCCGTTTCGCCCACTAAACAATAAATATTGATCATTCAGCAGAAGAAGCGAAAACCTGATCAAAGCTAATGATTTTTTTTATATCAATGTTTCCAATACAATCAGATTTGTGCTTGTAAGAAAGGAGAATGCCAAAATCATTTTCTTCATTTACATGAACTCAGTGAATGGCCGAATTACCGAAACTGACTTCACTTCTGAAATCATTCAACCGTGCTTGTTTGGATGATTTTGCCAGTCTTGTCTTTCTGTTATGATATAATTGAATTAATATATAGAAGACCTTTTCACATCATGGTACAGGAGATTTCTTCGAGCATCACCAAATGGACATCAACTAGAGAAATGCATTACACACACACACACACACACACACACACACACATACACACACACATACACACACACACACACACGCACACGTATATTTATATATAAAAGTATATGTGAATATACAAATACGCATATGTATGCATGTAGATATATGTACACACGCACACATATATATATATACTTATATATATATATTTATATGCGTATACAGGCATATATATGAGTACACACACACACACACACACACACACACACACACACATATATATATATATATATATATATATATATACATGCACACACATGCCACACACGTATACGCACGCATATAGTTTTCTAGAAGGAAAAAAATATCATGATAGTCCACAATTATCTAAAAAAGATCGATGTTGAAAATAAAGTATTCTGCAA
>NC_142934.1:110782143-110802143 GCF_046866305.1 Octopus bimaculoides | reverse complement strand
AAACAATAACAACCGATAGGTTATTATCTATGTGCGGAAACTCGATACGAGGCAAACGGATAGCAGAAACCCTCAGAGGAAAAAACTGTCAAAAAATTGTTTGTGCCCGTTAATTCCTAACACTGTAAGGGAAACGGAAACATCTACTTAATGACTCCTATGTGGCTTCTTGCTGTTATGTAAATGTCGTCTTCAGTGGGGTTTGAACTCCAAACTTTTGGGTGAGCTTATCGCACACCAACACTGACAACCACATGAAATTCCATTGTTTCAAACTGGGTTTCCTTCCTTCTATGTGTCATATAAAATTACATTTTCTATTATAGTATCGTTATAGTAAGCCCCGATCCTATAACACGCATGTAGTTGGTCGAAGATCATGAGACGATTTACAGATCTATATTTCCCCGAATGAAGTGTTTCTGCATGGCCAAGAACCACACTGTCCACTCCGGAATGCAGTCACTTAAGGGTAATGGGTACAGCACGTCGTGCTCCATTCTCTCTAAGCAGCAATTTGGATTTTCTGTACGTCCGCATATTCTAATGGTGACTCGCTCTGATTGCATCAGTTGCACTTTATCTGCATCTACTGTTTGGTTGAAGCGAATGAGATTGGTGAGTGTGCAACTATTTCTACGTGCCTGCTTTGTTCTATCTGAAAATACTGCATGTGACAGCGCTATTAAGATGCTATTGCTGTAGTGTTCTTCGATGTATATGTGACTGGGCCTTGCATGTAGTGTTACCGACTTTACGGGCTGAAGCTTGACGCTGAAGGAAAAATTGCCTCTTATATACCAATGTGAATTTTAATTATTGTTTTGTTCTGTTAACTAGGCAATTAAGAGTGTTATCTGTCAATCTGTGATGTCTAGTGGACTATTTCGGGTAGTATTGTTGAAAGATTTGGATTTTGAGCTAGAAGTGATTTAGTCCACGATGGTTTTAATGTATCGTTTGTCCTTTCTTACAGCCAAAGGAAGTAGCAACGTTAGCTCCATGACTGTACGCTATATTGTCTTGTTTATTCATTTAATATGTCTCCTACGTGTGTAACTCCTAATATTTCAGTCGTCATTATATGTTTAACTTAATGTTCTCTAGTGCAGTGGTTCGTTATATTTTATGTTCTATTGTGTTGCCGAGAAGGAAAACAATGGATTTGGTAATAAATTTTCACGTCTCTTAATTTGGAGACATGTTTCTATGTTTCTATGCAGTAACCGTGCTACAGCATCTGCAGAATAATAAAAGAATGTGTGTGTGTGTGAATATTTTGAGACGATATGGTTGGGTTATGTAGGTATATCTTGAGAAGTCTGAGTGAGAAGAAAGATTCCATTTGTACTCAATTCGGGAAATTAAGTTCTGGCAGTGTTTTTCTTCTACACAAAATAGGTTTGGTAATCAAGCAGGGAATTTGTATGTTATAGTTTCGTATTGTTTCTTAAGGTACTGTCTGAAGCTTCTCTGATAACAATAGCAGTTTACACGTGGGAGTTTTTTGTTGCTGAAATAATCTTGTATTTTCAGTGTTAGCTTCGTGATTAGTGTTAAATTTTCTATCTTTTACCTGTTTCAGTCATAATCTGAAGCCATACTGGGGCACCGCTTTGAAGAATTTTTTTAGTTGAGCGAATCAACCCCTGTACTTAATATTTTTACAGCCTTATAATATTCTATCTGTGTCTTTTTGCAGAACCTCATGGTTGAACGTAATGGATTGAACCCGTGTTGTTTGGTGGAGATGGATGCGTGAATAGTGATGTCGAGGATTAACGCCTGTAGAGATCTTGTGACTGAGATTTGAAAGATAATGGGTTTGTACGTTAATACTTTACCTGCTTATTTATTTTGGGCAGCGAGCTGGCAGAATCGTTAGCACGCCGGGGGAAATGCTTAGCGGTATTTCGTCTGCCGTTAGGTTCTTAGTTCAAATTCCGCCGAGGTCGACTTTGCCTTTCATCCTTTCGGGGTCGATAAATTAAGTAACAGTTATGCACTGGTTCAATGTAATCGACTTAATCCCTTTGTTTGTCCCCTCTATGTTTAGCCATAAGAATCGTTAGCACGCAACCGGGCGAAATGTTTAGCAATATTTCGTCTGCCGTTACGTTCTGAGTTCAAATTCCGCCGAAGTCGACTTTGCATTTCATTTTTTTCGGGGGTCGATTAAATAAGTACCAGTTACGCACTGGGGTCGATGTAATCGACTTAATTTCTTTGTCCCTTCTATGTTTAGACTCGTGTGGGCAATAAAGAAATAAATACTTTATCTGTTTATTTATTCTTATTTAGAATAGTTATGATTTTGCCATACTTTCAGATTGCAGGAATTCCAAATTTACTCGGAGTAGTTGCAGATTGTGACGAAAGCAGTGATTACCTCGGGATGCATGCGTTTTAGGGGAACGTTTGTGATTTTTATCTGGTCTTGTGGATTTCTTTGTATTATGTATTACAAATATAGCAGCGTTATTAAAATATTTGCTTCGCTATGAAGTATCATTTTGTCGCTAAACAAATGCCCTTCAATGCACCAGCGATTACTAGTATCATCGCTGCTAAGGCCAGTAGACAGAGCGAAAATGTGCAAAACGCTTTATTAAGAGATATGCATTCTGCCCCATCTCGCTTCTTGTGATGGTTCTGTTTGTGTTGCTAAATTCTGTTGTTAAAATGGAGGCGGAGGTGGCAGTGCATGCTACTCTTTGATAATTCTGCGAGCTTATTCGAGTGATATACCATTGCTCTTGTTACTACTGTTGTTGCTTCTTTTATTGCTCCTGTTCATTATTTACATTATTTACATTATTTACATTCGACTGATATTTTTCCTCATCTTGTTTGTTGTTAACACAACGTTTCGGCTGATATACCCTCCAGCCTTCATCAGGTGTCTTGGGGAAATTTCGTACCTGGGTTCTCATTCCTAAGGTATTCTTCGATGTTGTTGTTGTTGTTATTATTATTTTATTGTTATTATTATTATTATTATTATTATTATTATTATTATTAATATTATTGTTGTTATTATTGCTGTTGTTGTTGTTGTTGTTGTTGTTCAGGTCACCGCCTGGAATCGAACTCGGAATCTTGGGGTTAGTAGCCCACGCTCTTAACTACTACGCCATATGCCCGTGTAGTGGTTAAGAGCACGGGCTACTAACCCCAAGATTCCGAGGTCGATTTCAAGCAGTGACCTGAACAACAACAACAACAACAACAACAACAACAACAACAATAATAATAATAATAACAACATCGTAGAATACCTTAGGAATGAGAACCCAGGTTCGAAATGTCCCCAAGGCACCTGATGAATGCTGGAGGGTGTATCAGCCGAAACGTTGTGTTAACAACAAACAAGATGAGGACAAATATCCGTCAAATGTAAATAATGTACATAATTCCTCATCTCTTAAATATAGAACTGTATTGCTCCTGTTGTTGTTATAATTGTGTTTATTGCTATAATCCTTGTTGTTTGTACTATTGTGGTTGCTAATAATACTACTGCTATGATTTTTGATTACTAATCTGACCGTAGAATTGTACGAAATGACTGCAAAAGACTGCTCCTCATTCAAAATTTCCTTCCACGTTTCTCCGACCCGGTTGGCAAAGATGGCACCATTTTGAAAATAATTGCTATCTTTCGAAACATTTTATTTCTTTCAAATTTTCGCCTTAAAGGGCAAGGAAGAAAAATGGTCGATCAATCATGTATGGTCCTAGTCAATTACTAAGCAGGGAAAAACAATGTAATCAAGAAAAAAAAAAAGAAGACGGAAAACAAGGCATAAACCCATGGAGCTGTCCAAATACGTTTAGCTTCGGCGATAAACAACAACCTCATTGTTATTATATCATTATTTCTTCTTTTTCTTTCTGGGGTTTTGTTGGAAATTCTGGAGTCTTACTATTTGTTCTCTTCAACTATATAATACTTTCATCATTATTTTGGCCGTGTCAAGGATCAATCCTTTTGTAACAGTTCTACTGAGCAGTCTATTTCGATTTCCTTTATATTCCTCTTGATGTTTCTTGATACTGTCCTGAGTAACCAAAAATAATTGCCACCAATCTTTATCTTCTTAATTGTCTATTGTCGGGCTATTTCGCGCTTAAGAGGTTTGTATATGCATACATACATACGTACATACATACATACATACGTACATACATATATACATACACACATACACACATACAACAACAACGGAGCAGCAGCAGTAGCAACAACAATTGAATATAGAACAAGAATTTACAATTATTTAGAAGTAGCAATGCCCAGTTGAGAAACAAACTAAAAATTAAAATGAAATCACCTGCGATACGCAAATAAGTATGAGGTTAGACAAGTGTGCCAGCATTACTCTCAGGAGAGGTGAATTAATTAAAAATTGAGAACATTAATTTATTTCAAGATACTGAAATCAGAGAATTAGAACAGAACCATCCATAAAAGTACTTAGGAGTAGATGAAGCTGATTAGATACAACATACAAACATGAAGAAGAAAACTAGAAAACATTACTTACTTTTGAAGAGTTAGATTTACATAAAAACTGAATTCAATGCCAGCAGAAGTAAGATAAAATAAGAACAATTACTACCACAGTTATGAACTTACAGCTTCAGTGTAATATATAGTAAAGTAAATGAATTGAAGAGCTTAGACTGGGGAAAGGATAAAAATTACCAAAAGCGTACTATTGTTGAACCTACTCGTAGCTATAAAACTTGTAAAGAATAGAATATATTTACATAGATCCCAGAGCGAAGATATATGTTGTGTATGTGTGTGTAACACACATACACGCACAAACACAAACATACACACACACACACCAAAACATACTCACGCACGCGCGCGCGCACGCACACACACACACACACACACACATACACGGGGACTTATTACCTTAACGCTCATCATTTACTTGGAAATCTTGGTTGTAAAACAACCAAACGTCCCACAATTTTGAAGCTATCGTCCTCGTTTAGCTGAGAAGTTCCAAATATTAAAATAGCCAGTGATATCCTCGAACCAATGATCCAGGTAATATCTAAATAATACAATCAGGAGGCTTTTCAAATCACAATTTGTTGAAGCCCGATTATTCCAAGGGAATTGAGAAAAAGATATTAAAACTGGATATCTCTCTGTATTCAAAGTGGCTCGCCTGTTGTGCAGCTAATATTTCTATCGGTTAAGGCGGTGAGCTGGCAGAATGGTTAGCAAACGGGACAAAATATGTCGCAGCATTTCGCCCGTCTTTACGTTCTGAATTCAAATTGCCCCGAGGTTGACTTTACCATTCATCCTTTCAGGGTCGATAAAATAAGTACCATCAGTTCAATTGCAAAAGATCTTATATCAGATGGAACTATCAGAAATGTTGTCCACGAAGACATCAGATATTAATCTTATATGGCGAGGAAAAGTCAATTTATGTCAGAAAAAAGCAAAAGAGAATCGCTACATCAGATCTAACTGGTTCTTAAACAAACAGAAATATCCAGCAGAAGAATTGATTTGACTTTTCTCAGACGAGTAAAACTTCGACCAAGATCAAGAAGTTGACAGAAGAAATGACACATGGTGATGCACAGACCCTTCTGCACATAACCTCCCAAGAGTTATGCATACAAAATTGCATGTCAGCAATGAAGGGCATGTGATGCCTCCTTACCTCTTTCCACAAGGCCTTAGAGTTAACTCTGCCGCCTACATTGAAGTCCTGGAAACACTTGGATTGACAGTGTACCAAGGGAAGGCCATATGCGTTTCAGGAAGACTCAGCACCATCACACAAGGCTCAAGTAACACAGGAATGGATGGCTGGAAATTTTAATGATCACATAATCCCTGACATTTGGTCTTTTAATTCCCAAGATATTAATCCATTGGACTATTACGTGTAGAGCGTTGTTGACATAGGTCAATGAACACGCCTAAAATACCAAAGATTCTTTGAAAGCCGTCAGGGTAGTGTCCAAAATGAACCAGGACCATTTGATTCGAGCATGTAGACGATTTAGATCTCGTATAGATGCCGTTATTGAAGCTGAAGGTGGCTTTATTGTATAACGTTATAGAAAAGGTTTGTTTTTATCCTCATAGCATTGCTTGATAATAAAGTTATTATCCGTTTGTTATTATATAACTTTTTTTATAGACATAAATCTGTCTTCAAATATCTTACGCACCCTGTATATATACGTGTGCGCGCGTGTGTTTGCGTGTTTTTGTGTGTGTTAGTGTGTGTGTATTTATGTAAGCGCACACAAACATACATATATATGCGTGTATACACACACACATACACTTCACACGAACTCACATGCGTATGTACGCACATATATATAGTATATAAGAATGAGGAATTTGTAAGTCAGTTAAATACATATCAAATTGAAATTAACATTGACATAAAACAAGGAATATTTTATTTACTGTTTTGTTCAAGTTACCTTTATTTATGTAGTAACACGTTTAACAGAAAAACCGAAGTTAACATGTGGTGACAAAAAGCTGATTGATATAATTTCCTATTCTGAGTCTCGAAAGAGAGTCCTATTGGACAAACAAAGAATAATTTACGCCAGAGAACGAAAGTGCGTAGAAATGAAGAATTCACAAATAAACATAGTCGGTTATCAAATAACGAGGTTAAACCAGAGTGTCTGTCGTACTGAAAAATATAATCCTACGTTTGAAATATATATTTGCTGTTATATATTATATATCTATGTGTCATTAAATCTATTTCTCAATACATATGATCAGTATTCTAAAATAGTTTATACTACTAGCTGTGATAGTCAGCAATATCTGAGAGGTTGTGTTCTTATGTAACTGTGTGTAAGGCTATTTCTCTATGTTAGGAAGTATTCGAAAATATTTTGCAGTATTAAATATTATATTCACTGACGTTTAAAGGAAATTGTATTACTATGTTTCTATGCGTATTCGTGTGAATTTAATTCACAATAACTTTGGTCAGTATTTGTAATTTTGTAATACTAAACTATAATAATAGCTACTGATATCTGAAAGAAATATGTTGCTGTTAACCTATGTGTGTGAACTTATATCTCCCTTTATTTATGAGGTCATTATTTGAATATATTATAGATAAACCGAACTATTGTCTCCATCGATGTTAAAAGAAATTGTGATGCTAAATATCTATGTGTGTAACGTGAACTTATTTTCCATATTTATAGTTAGTATTTGAAGTTACTTGAATGTATTTTGTACTAATAACTATTATAACCGCAAATAGTCGACCAATTATATTTATATATCTATGAAACAAGTATGTTACTATTGTATATTAAATTAAAAGTTTTAAGTCAATCGCAAACTTACGCGTATAGGAGGTGACTGTTTATTGGGCTTGTGAGCTATATAAGTGATTAAGAGTATAAAACCTCTCCCACCCGAACGGAACACCAATCTAACTCAAGGTTAACCCCCGGCTACTGTTGGCAATCATTTTTAGGTGATTAGATTGAAGCAACGTGAAATGGATCCAGACCCTTTTCTCACTGGTACAAGGCTCCACCACTATCGCACTATTGTGTGTCTAACATCTTATTAGAGTGAAGGATATCCAAAGTAGAACATTCTACCTGGTCGATCGAGCTGCTAGAAATAACACCCAGATTCCTGGTCAGATAACACCTCACTGTCTTACAGAAAAGTGCATCCTGTACATTGCTATCCTGTAAGGAGACGAGAATTCTCAGGTTCAAGATTATTGGTAGTGAAACACCTGAAACGTTTACCATTCTCCGTCAGATTCGGGACTGAAATATCAGGAATTCTTAACTTCATGGAATTTATGAATATCACTAAATAATTGCTGCCGTAGTACATTAGTTTCTTCATACTCTGTTTTCGTTTTATACAATGAAATCCTCTAGGTGGCAGTAGACGCAGTTCTGCTGTTACATATGATTTTTCTACCGTTGATGATCTTTAAGAAGCGCTGTCAGTGTTTAAGAGGTTGACTTTTGCTCTTCTAAAGCGAAGAAAAAAGAAAAATGGAGAATGAGCAAGAATGGAGAAAGAACATTCGAACAAATTTTGCGTCTATAAATATTAGTATTAAACTATATGTAATAATATATTCTAGTATTGAGGTTTGTGTCTTTTAATATGTCATTGAAATAATGAATAACGAGATAAAAAGGATCTTTGTTATTATATTTGTTGAAAATGCGCTTACTTTTGTTGCTAAAATGTTGGCATCACTGGTAATATTTGGAATATATTAATGTACTGTAATTTCTCATTACTTACACAATAAGAGCAATATTTACCAGTCTAAATCTAGATTTATATCTATGAAATTGACTACACATAGATTCCTAACAACTATAATCTTTAAACCTAACTCTTTAAATAAGTTGATAAATTCCTTCCTAACTGTATTCACTGATATTTCGCAAGATGAATAATTCATCATCACGGTGAAAAAAAGTAAAATAAAATATCTACAGAGCGGAATCTCTTTCGAAGTATGTCTAAAATATACAATCTTATTAATTCACAAATTTCAGCTCAATAGCTCCATCAAGTAATACCTGTCTACTACGTTAAACTGTAACAGAATTATTATAAAATAGCAAAGATTTCATAGCGTGCATAGTAATATTAATGTCAGACTCACTAATTGGAATAAAATCTCTACCATATTCTAAAGCTTTCTGGAGAATAGATTTGGTTACAGTCGCATAGAATTCTACTATGTCAAACTGCATAAATTTACGAAGGTGTTTATTATCAATGTTACCGAACCATTTAATGATAGATACACTAATACTACAAAATAGATCTGTTTAATATTCAAAATGATGGAACCAAAAATATTTTGACTGTATATATAACTAAATATATTAATCTGCACTTGGAGTTCACAAAATTCGACTTTATGATCTTTAACTATAATGTATAGTACACATACAGCTAAATATTATACACTATCGTCTAAATTAATAGTAAAGTTTGAGTTGGATTTAGTTTCTTATAGATGTTCACGATCTTGTTTGATATGAATTTATAGAATATATTTACATATCCGTTTTTACATTTGCTTTGGAAAGAAACACGGATACGTTTGAAGATCTTAAGTTTTATTTAAACTTATCTCGAAAACTAGGGATATTATTTGTGTTGAAATTAACCTTCTAATTTTGTATATATTTTTCATATCATCTTCCTAATTAGAACTTCGTACATTTTGAGGAAACTTTGAGAGTCAGCTTTTTTTTCTGGATGACGTCGGATTAGGATGTTCGAAGAACGCTTCAAAAGATTTCATGTTCAATGCACGCGGTCAGTACCTCGAAAAATTAAGGCTATATCAACATATATTTAATACATAGAGTGTGAATAAGTTATTAAAATCTTGAATCGTATTTCACGATTCCGGCGTATAAACCATGAAATAAAATGTTTTTACACATGGAGTTTTCGGGAAGCCATTTCAAATCTCAACGTATTGTTCACTGATCACATTTTGATGTACTTTGAATATCTTTCCTTATACATTGTTACGCTATCGTTGTTCACCACACACTGGAATATATCAGTTTTGTGAGACTCAGAAACACCTAACCCCGTCTGACATCTTGTCTCTAGACAAGTAGGCGCGACATCTTTGGTTAATTCTCGCTTCTTGAGGATATCTCCTCTTCTGAGCTGGAGCTGGTCTGGAGTGCCATTTGATAATTATGACAAGTACTCGAGGGGTGGAAATAATTTTAATAAATCAATAATATGTGTCATATAGTAATTAATATACATTGATTTGCCTGTGTTGATCAATTATATCAATGGCCATTCTGAGATACTTAGCTAGTTTTTGCTTGCACCCTTACACACTCTTACCTCCCCCCCCACACGTGTATTTATGTGTATAAAGCAAGGAAGAATAGTAATACATTTGTTATAATACAAGGTAAATTCTTAGATAAATTGCGTAAATGAAAGAAAAATGAGTTAAGAGAAACAGTATAGACTGGCGAGTGACATGCATACGGATGACAAATATGACTAAGGATGTATTTTAAAGGGATATATTTAATGCTCTGCAAGTTATAGTAGAGAGCCAGTGAAATTACTCCCGCTTCCATTGTTAATACAATAAGTTAGCCTTCTACTGGGAATAACAGGAACATTGCAGCAATGATAAAACAGATACGTGTTTCTACAGTTTTTCTCTTGTTTTTAAACAGTTACAACGTCATTTCATTAATGTGTTGTCACTTCTGAAAAAAATATTGATTTTTGTGGACTTCCCTTCTTATTTGGGTGCTGGACTACCAAACTATTATTGTAGCATTTCTGAAAGCCGAGAATATTGCAGTAAATCAAGAATGTGTCTGGCATAGAGTCTAACATCGCCAAATCCGTCTTTCCTGTTCAAATATATGCCGCTGTCTCTTCACTGTCATTTTTCTCAGTTCATTTTCGTTTTATTACACGTGCGCGCGATCACACGTTCACACACATACACACGCATTCACACACACTCATACGCGTAGATGAATAGTGCTTATTTTTTTTTGCTATAACATAACGTCTTTTGAAAATGTTCTGACCAGCGTCTCATGTCAATTGTGATATAGTTACGCAATAAAGATATGAAGCAAAGAACAACAAAAATAACAACAACAATAATAATGATGATGATAATAATATATAAGACATCAATCTGACGTCATGTTCATTAGTCTTCTAGACGACTTACATAAAACGTATGCTCCGACAGACAATTTCTAAAATTGGCAAAAATATAAGCTTGAGTTCTCTCTTTTTTAGAGGAAGCTGGAATCAATCATTCGTGTGTGTGTGTATATATATATATATATATATATATATATATATATATATATATATATATATATATATATATAGATATATATAGATATATCTGTCTATATGCATATATGTATGCATGTGCTTATATATATTATATATATTATTATTATATATTACACATAAACACGTACACACACGCATATAGTGAAGGCACATGGCTTAGTGGTTAGGTTGTTGCACTCACGACTGTGAGATCGTAGTTTCGATTCGCAGACCTGGTGTTGCGTTGTGTTCTCGAGCAAAACACTTGATTCCACGTTGCTTTGGAATTATTTCGTCTTCTGACATGTGGTTTTCATGAAACTTTGGTATCGAGAGCAATAGAAACCTCCGAACTGGACCTCACTGCACTGTTCCAAATGTCCCCAGCTATCTCGTCTAGATTGACCGTGTGCGGCTATTGAATATCTCGTCAAAATATCTGAGAGATGTAGATGAGGTAGTGCAGTTAGTTTGAATAAACAACTTGACCTCTTCCGGCGAGCTGGCAGAAACGTTAGCGCGCCGGGCGAAATGCTTAGCGGTATTTCGTCAGCTGTTACGTTCTGAGTTCAAATTCCGCCGAGGTCGACTTTGCCTTTCATCCTTTCGGGGTCTATAAATAAAGTACCAGTTACGCACTGGGGTCGATGTATTCGCCTTAATCCCTTTGTCTGTCCTTGCTTGTCCCCTCTATGTTTAACCTCTTGTGGGCAATAAAGAAATAAGAAACAGCTTGAGCTCTTCCTGTCCAAGGCCAGAAGTAAACCTAGATAAGAACAAGAAACTTAAAAGAAGGCAAGAATATCGAACTCCCTATTTCACCAAAACAAATTGCAAAAAGAGTTCCTGTGATAACATTGGAGGTGCATCAGCATGGCGAAAGCCCTCGGGCTGAAACGCACAATAGTGTAAAAGAATGCATGAAAAGGAAATCATTGCACCTTACTAAACGTGAATGTAATACTAGAACACCAAATACTGCAGTATTTGTCTTGACTGAGAGGTACGCTTGCTATGATATAGGTCTGCGCTTTTAGCACCATACGTCCATATGGGACGACATCTCATGAGTGGCTGTGTGGTAAGTAGCTTGCTTATCAACTAAAAAGTCGCCGGTTTCCGTCCCTCTGCGTGGGATCTTGAGTAAGTCTCTTCTACCATAGGTTCGGGTCGACCAAAGTCATGCGAGTGGATTTGGTAGACGGAAATTGGAAGAAGCTCGTCGTATATATATATATATATATATATATATATATATAAATGCATATATGTTTGTGTCTCTGTGTTTCTTCCTCCACCATTGCTTGACAAGCGATGTTGGTGTATTTATATCCCCGTAACCTAGCGGTTCGGCAAAAGAAATCGATGCAATAAATATTAGCCTTACAAAGAATAAGTTTTGGGGCCGATATGTTCCACTAAAGTCGGTGCCCCAGCATGGTCGCAGTCAAATGACTGAAACAAATAAACGAATTGAAGAATCTATCTATTTATTTATCTATTTGTATCGCCCGCATATACACACATACATTCATATACACACATACACATATGTATGCATACACATATATATGTGTGTGTGTTTGCGTGGGAGTGTGCGTGCGTATGTGTGTGTGTGTGTGTGTGTGCGTATGTGTGAGAGATTATGCATTTGATTAGAAAAATTTAGGTATGTCTACTCAGAAAAATCAAAATGCTTATTATTGAATTACTTATTGAATAAAAAGTACATTTTCCTTTTTCAATACAAAAATGTTAATATAGTTCAAAGGATTCATTGTATAATTCATTTACTGGAGTAAAAGGCAATTATTTTCATGTTAGACAAATTTTCGTTGTCTTTTAAGTTTACTTTATTAACACGCGTAATGAATGTAGCGCCATAATTCATTGATTGTGTCAAGAAGCAAAATCATTTCTGCTTTTGCTCTGTGTTGATGCAGTGTGAAGAATTCACGATTATATGTTAATTTCTGTTGTGCTTTACCTACACTACAGGAGCTAATATAGCGATGATTAATTTCATACTTTTGTATAATATATATAGCTGTCTTTTATATAATATATATAAATGTAGCGATGTGGTAAAAAGTTTTGCTTCCCAAGCTCATGGTTCCGGGTTTAAGTCTCTCAAATTTGCACCTTGAGAAAGTGTCTTCTATTATACGAAGGGTTGGTGAAAAAAAGTTCCTTGCTTTGGGTTAAAGAAAATACAGGAGGATCAGTTAATCATAATTTTATTCTGCATATTCGCCTCTAAGATTCACACAGTTATTGCAGAGGTCCTTCAATTTTTTTAAGCTCTGTAAAAGAGCTCGGAATGTCGGGCCTCTAGCCAGGCCTTTCGCGATATTATTAAAGCCAGGAACTTTTCAGCACACCTTTTAACCTTAGGCCGACTAATGCCCTGTGAGTGGATTTTGTCGACGGAAACTAAAAGAAGCCCGCTGTACATATGTATATATGTATGCATTGAGTGCGTGTGTCTTTGTGTCTATGTTTATCTCCATAACTTAGCGGCTCGACAAAAGTGACTGACAACAGAAGTAACAAGTTTAAATGAAATACGTACTATTTTATTTCGGTTAACCGTCTTGATGTTGGTGCCCCAGCATGACCGCAGTCTAAGAACTGAGACTAGTAAACGATAAATGAGAAACATATATCTATTCATACATATAATGCAACTGTGCATATTTATATTCATTTACACACACACACAAATACACACACACACACACACACACACACACACACACACAATATACATTTCTCCGTCTTCCATTCTATGGACTTTTTCTATATTTCTGATGAAGAGCTCCGCTCGAAACGTGAAATCCTCTTTCTTTTCTTTCCTTTCCTGATCGTCTAATAACACTGTACTTATTCCACGTCCTCCTGTTGTTGTTTTTCCGCATCTTTTCTTGCTTGTCTATGTTTGGATTGAATATATTAATATAGACTGAGGGGTGATCTCAGAATTATGGAAGCCCTCCTTATAAACAAACTGAAACCAGCCATTAACAGCAGGAAGGAACTACACCAGGCAGATTGGTTGCTATAGTAAGAGTCGTCCGCGCATGTCACCTCCCACCTTTCTCTCTTGTTCCATCACCATACACTTCTCAGCAACAAACTTTTTCCAACCACTGCTTTTTCGAAGAAGGGATCTTTTCTGAAGAAGGGGTCTTCAACCCGAAATATAGAAATACAAGGTAAAACTGCAACTTTGTTCTGTTTCCTTTTCAATATGTAGTTTACTTTTTACCTCCTCGCATTATTTCAGCTTTATACAACTACGTTCTTTAAATATATTTATACATATTTTTTCAGATTTTAACTCTTTAGCATTCAGATTATTATGTGAAATATAACGCTTATTTATTCACATTTGCGCAGGAGTGGCTGAGTGGTAAGTAACTTGCTTACGAACCACATGGTTCTGGGTTCAGTCCCACTGCGTGGCACCTTGGCCAGGTGTCTTCTGCTGTAGCCTCGGGCCGACCAAGCCTTGTGAGTGGATCTTGTAGACGGAAACTGAAAGAAGCCCGTCGTATATATATATATATATATATATATATATATATATATATATATATATATATATATATATATATATATATATATATATATATGTATGTGTGTGTGTGTGTTTGTGTATGTGTTTGTGTGTCTGTGTTTGTCCCTCAAGAACCGATGCTGGTGTGTTTATGTTTCCATAACTTAGCGGTTCATCCTTCCGGGGGCAAAAGAGACCGATAGAATAAGTACTTGGCTTACAAAGAAGGCGATGCTCCAGCATGGTCACAGTCAAATGACTGAAACAACTAAAAGAGTAAAGAGTATATAGACACATACATTTATACAGATAAGTCACGAAATAGATAAATAGATAGATAAATAAGTGGGTAGAAAGATCAATTTATAGATTAATAGATATAACGATAGATTGATAAATACATACATAAATCGATCGATCTATTAATAGCTGCTTCTCTCCATCGATCCACTTTGAAGACTCGGGTGTTCGAATTAATAGCAGTCAACTGCTGGGTTCCATCTAATAGATAACGCCTCCACCAATATATTTTTACCCTCGTAGCTCTGTAAGAGCATAATATCAATAGCTTTATGATTAAAATTAAAGCCGATGCTTTTATTAGCAATAGAAACACCAGCAACGACAGCATAGTTGCCTTCTTCTATGTATATATAAGACGAGGGCTTGTGTGGTTTGACGGAATTTTAGCTGTTATTTCTAGCAGTTTATAAACCAGCATTGCCTATTATTCCTCGCAAGACCTTCATTTTCTTTTATTTTCTGTTATTCTTTTATCTCTTTCAGTCATTTGACTGCGGCCATGCTGGAGCACCGCCTTTAGTCGAACAATTGTAGAGCTTTTCAAACTTATATGTATCTCTATATATATACAATACCATACATCTATCTCATTCTTTCTCTCTCTGTCTGTTTCTCTCTCTTTTTCTCTGTATGTATGTATGTATGTATGTATGTATGTATGTATGTATGTATGTATGTATGTATCCATCCATCCATCCATCCATCTATCTATCTATCTATCTATCTATCTATCTATCTATCTATCTATCTACCTCTCTCTCTCTCTCTCTCTCTCTACATACATACATACATACATACCTGCGCACGCACACGCATATGTGTATTCATTTAAATGTACATTCGAGCCTATTCATATATGTATATATGTGTGTGTATATATATATGTCTATATACATATGCATATATATATATATATATATATATATATATATATATATATATATATATATATATATATATATATATATATATATATATATATATATATGTATATATATATATATATATATATATATATATATATATATATATATATATATATATATATATATATATATATATACATGTATATGTATGTATGTATGTATGTATGTATATAGGATATTCGCTCTTCTGACCAAATTATTTCTTAAGCAATTTATTTGGTTATTTAATACGCAAGCAAGAAGTATTTGACATATCATATGATCAGCGAGGCCTAAGTTATACGAAAAACGAAATGAGTCATAAATGCAACAGTCAAAGAGGAAAAAAAGAAGTAATAACAACAACGAAATCCAATAGAAAAATATTAACACACATTGATTTCCTTTAGATGTTTGGTTGTTATAATAGATAGTATTAATAGTTAGTTATCAAAGTCGGTAGCTCGAAATATAGTCAAATAGTGATAATATATGTAGATATGTATGTTTATATACACACACATAATGTATATTATTGCAAGCTGCTTGAAAATACCAGCCGCCTTTCACTTCCGACGTACTAGTCAAGCGAAAAACATGATAAAAAAGAAAAGCGCTTGAGCAATGAGCTGTGCAGGGAGATCGAACCCATTCACAAAAACAAGCTCACAAAAGTAAATATTATAAAGCAACAGAAATGTTTGTTCCTATTTAACTCTGGGTCAACTCAATCTTGCTCGAGTAAGCATCTACCCAACCATCACTCTTTTCACTATCTGTCATTTCTATTCCTACGTAGAGTCCTCAGGCACTTCCTTCATAAAGTCGCATCAGAAGCAACCATCATTAGACTTTCCGGTAGGATAAAGAAGTACGAATAAACTGAGACTTTGGATATTATCTAATCAACTCGCTGTTGCTCAATAGCCAGGTGTCCTGCCGGTTAGTTCCTCTTGAAAAATCCGTCTTGCGATTCTTTTATTTCCCACGACATTCTGTTCACATGTCAGCAGAACATGTAGGTGTAACCTCTCGAAGCGAAGAGTTTGCTGCTCGATGTGAAGAAATTCTTTGATCTCCCAGCTATGTACCCTGTCGAATAGCGAGATCCTTCAGCGGGTTCCCGTTTCGGCCACTTGTATTTACGATCGTGCTCTTTCGGTTGTGAGCCAATATTTATGAACATAGAAGAGGACAGAAACGAAAACCATATGCAACCACAACCGCACTGGCCCATGCATATATGGGTGTCTATTCATAGACTTACACATACATGTATGTACACACACAAATATACACATAAGTATAGATATACATGTACATGAAATTATATACCCATGCACGCCGCATGCAGTTTCACGATCCCATGGATGTTCCAGATCCAACATAAGGAAGGTTCCAGTAGTGGTGCTTACATAAGAATTCGATTACTTCTTTAAAACGCCTCTCAAACTGTTATAGTGAACCCACTTGAGCTCGTGTTTGATATGATATGATATATATATATAAATATATATATATATGTAAATATATAAAAACAAAGATAAAGAGAGCAAAGGTAGGGTTGAAGAATTTTATGGATAGCGTCTAACAGCTGTTTCTGAGAAGATCCAGTACTTCCCATCATCGGAGACAGAAAAAATGAAGTAATCTATTATTATATCCATAGGCGGATATTTTTAGTATGAAGTTGTAAAGAGTGTGATGTGCTGAAAAAAGAGAGAACAGTACTTGAAGTGTAGTTTCATTCCAGTGGTAAATATCCGTGTAGAAATTCGTGCAAAGTAATCTTTGTGTGAATAATCCGGAAATTTATGTTGGAACGAGAGTTGATATAGCATAGATACCAGAGGTATATACATTCCATATTGCGATAGAATTTTGCTTGTTTACTTGAAGAATGTCCAAGTCAAGTGAAAAGTTAGCGGTAATTTGGTCAACTCTCCTTCCAACATAAATTTCCGGATTATTCACACAAGGATTACTTTGCACGAATTTCTACACGGATATTTCCCACTGGAATGAAACTACACTTCAAGTACTGTTCTCTCTTTTTTCAGCACATCACACTCTGTACCACTTCATACTAAAAATATCCGCCTATGGATATAATAATAGATTACTTTATTTTTTCTGTCCCCGATGATGGGAAGTACTGGATCTTCCCAGAAACAGCTGTAAGACTCTATCCATAAAATTCTTCAACCCTACCTTTACTCTCTTTATCTTTGTTTTTATATATTTACATATACACACGCTAATACACGACTTATAATACCCAATCCTGTTCATACAACGACTGGGCAAACTAATCGGTATACAGCACTTACTCGGTATTACCTGTATCCTCCGGGGTTTGGTTAAATCTAATACCCTCCTCAACCTTATATATATATATATATATATCAAATGGACATCTTATAAAACTATTCCGCACATACAATAAAAGCCATACCAACCTACTACACCTCTATCATCAGCTACCCCACGGATATCACTATCGTTTCGACACCTGAGCAGTACCGTTCAATCTGATGATGTCAACAGCACTAAAATAAGTGTTGTTTGGAAACAAACATACCTTACGTATCACCACATTCATTCAGTCTTAATTCTAGGAAGGATTAAACATTAACATTATTAATTAAGCTTCAACAAAGAAACCACATTTACCCTATGTACAAAACGGTATCCGTAAATTAATAATTCTATAAATAAATCTATATCTAACTCATAAAGTATCTAACTAAATAACAACCTTGCACTTGGAGTACATACACATAATATTCCAATCAGTCTTCAATAGTTATTAATATAAAAGTGAAAGCTTTTATATTCTATTCTTTCAAAAACAAAACAAACTCGATTGAACATAATTAATAATATAACTAATTCTAAGTGAATTACACTATTTCATAAGCCGAAAGTTAATAATTAAAACGCTTCATACGTATTAAATATACTTTATCCTTACATGCTTTAATGTTAAACTTATACGAGTAATTAAATAGATAACACTAACATATCCTTATTAAATCGTAAACTAATAAAAAAATATCTATAATGAACAATTATTATTAAAAAGCTTGTTACGATTAATGCTGTATATATATATAATTTCAAATTAATAATTAATAATAAAGTGTTTTACTGTTGTGGAGATTCTTACGGTAGTAGAACGGGCATTTTTAACTCCTATTTCTAAATTCGGTACGTGGTGAAGCAATTAGCTGACCCCTAATTATAATTATGTTTATAATTATAGAATGTGATATAATAATAATAACAACATATATTATATATATATATATATATATATATACCTCTCTGTGTGTGCATAAATGTATATAAGTGTATATATATATATATATATATATATATATATATATATATATATATATATATATATATATATGTGAATTTAAGGATTGGAGAAAACGCATGTTATAATTGCATAGTTTATTCCTACATATGTTTCAAAGGATTACAACCTGTGTGATCCATAGGGATCTTTTATATTAAAATTGTAACCTTCTCATCAGGGAAAGCATGGGAATCATCTTAAACGTAAGACATTATGACATTATGACCACAGTTATTTTGTGTTCTTTGCTACATTGGTTTCTATTAACCCATTTATTCTATCAGAATAATTTTTATTCATTAAGATAGAAGAAATACACATAATTATATATACATATATCTATGTATATATATATATATATATGTATATATATATATATATATATATACACATATATACATATATGTATGTATGTATGTATGTATATAAACACGCACCCACATAGATACGCACGCAATCGTGAAGAAACTGCTCGACGCAGTGAATAGTAAATATAAGTGTCTAGCTGAAGAATGTACTCTTCCAAATTAGTAATGCAACAAAAGTTGGGTGTAGCACTGTAAATTCTTCTTTAGGCTTATGTTTCTATCATACAGTGTCTTTTATTTAACGTGTACTTGCATCTGTTTAAAACCAGCAAAACTGCATCCCATATTTTCTCTGATGCACTGAGAGATCCGTCGACGTCATTAGCAGACTCATTGAACTTGATCATATCACATTCAGCCATAATAGATATGTCTCTATTACAGACGCCATTTTCCCCCACACAACTCTGTACATTTTTATCATCCGTCATCCTGATGATTGCGTGCATCATTTATTGCCACGTCGACGCTCTCGGTCGCACATTCTCAGACACCTGTGCATTAATTTTTTCGCTTTCCAGTCTAGTTCTTATAAATTAAATTAACGTTCATTTGAGATTATTATAAGTTATTACTTGGACACAGCAAGAATACTGATATTTATAACATTAATTGT